>NC_080070.1:39061924-39362207 GCF_949987535.1 Balaenoptera acutorostrata | reverse complement strand
TTTTGAGGAACATGTTAAAAGCAATACAATAAGCAATTATGTTGAAGACATCACAAATATATAACACAGGAAGAATTAAAAAAAAAAAAAAAGAGAGAACCAAAAACAATTTCCTAATGTTTTCTAAATAGGTTCTCATAGCTTGGGATATAATTTCTGATTAGAACATCATGTGTAATTCAACTTAGACAGAAAGGAAGATGATGTGCTCTGAAACTCTGTTAAATGACTCGGAGAGTGGCTCTAATAATGAAAACACTGATGATGAAGATACATGTAAAAAACTGAAACTTTCTTCATGACAGGTAACAGCAGAAAAAAGAAATAAATTAAAAATAATAAATTATATATGTGATTTTAAATAACTATTGTAACAAAATTAATAAATTGTTAAATAGACGTTTGAGTCATCTACAATCATGTCTATGAAAAAACAGGAGATCATTTTATGTTCAAGGTTACTTTTCTTTGAGACTATATGGTATAAATAGCTAGTCACTTCTCTATTCAAACCATCCAAACAACTTCTGGCTATTCTCATACTCCATGAAGTAATACACTGTTAGTTCACCAGTAAATTTGGATAATGTCAGAAAGCAAACCTTAGCAGTACTTTATTTCACTTTTTATTTTTATTTTATTTTCAGTACTACTTTGCTTTATTAATTTTATAACACTTGTCCTTATCAAGTGGTAACTTTCAAGAAATCTTAAAATCTCATCCATGACATGGAAACGACACAATACAATAATCCCTTTTCAGGGTTAAATATTGCATTCAAGTTTGACAAAGGCACTGATATAAACCATCAGAGATACATGCTCTCTATTTTGAATTTTTAAATAAGGCTTCTCATCATGTCTTCGAGTAATTCCGTAATTTCTCAGTCATCTCCAAGACACACAGTGTGTTCTCATCCCTAGGCAGTCAGTCCGCGGGCCCTTGTTCTGACAGGCAGACAAACCTCCCTCTGTAGCTATATGCTTTCACCACAGGCAAATGAACTTCCTGGCATTAAAGAGTACATTACCTGCTATTACCTTTAACATCATGTAACAAACCACGCATCTTGACAGTACCATCTTGGACCATACCTCTGACTGAGTCCTTAGGACTAAGTCTGACAGACTTTTGCTTTAATTGGCTCTGCCACTGGGCTGGCTTTGCTGTTGCAAACAGGAAACAGAGCCAACTAAGGAGAAGCAAGGTTTGGATATTTTCTGTGCTTTGTTTTACTGCCAAATACTCAAACTATTTTTCATAACTTTGCATTCGAAGTAAAAACAATACCTATATAAATATTTATGTATGTGTGTCTACAGACATACCTATGTATATATTCATTTTATGGCATAAAAGCAAGCCTTATTGCTAATCCCGTCTCAGAAAAATGATCTTATTTATTTCAATCACTCTACTAATCTTTCTGCAGTTCAATTTTCTGCTTGTGGATGACTTGAGGTTACCTGTTCTTTTGCTTGGCTTCCATAGGACCAACTGTGCCATTTCATTAGTCACACCCCATTCCTGATGCCTCAAGAGATTATAAACACTGATGGCTTTCATGCCTTAGGAAAAGCTGTTTCCCACCAGAGAGCTGCTCTGTCTGCCTATGTTAGGGTCAGGATGTTACAGAGAAAATAGTCCCAGGGAGTCTTGAGCAATCTGGCCAGCATTGCTCCTGTATAACAGGGAATGATTATAAGCACTTGAAAACAGAACTTGAATTTTATTGATGTGCACAATGCCTAGGCCACGTGTCAGAGGACCTCAGCATAGAAAAGATTCAATCAGCATTTGTTAGACTTAAATAATAATTGCGAGAGGGAAGGCCTCAGTTCTACTGACACTTATCTGGGATAATCCAGGTGATTTTTCATTCATTTCTCCAGATCTTTAAAATGTCTAGAAAGATCTAACTACTAGCTTGTATGAAATATAGGGCACTGAGAATTAGGTTCAATGACCACATAGGGATTTAATCAGCAAAATCCAACATGTGAGAAACTTTTCACAGGACAACTAACTTGGTTTCTTCAACAAAATTAATTGTAATGAGAGAGAGAGAGAGAAAACGAGAGAGAGAGAAAACGAGAGAGAAAGAGAGAAGGAAAGAAAGAAACTGACCAATCTATGGATTTTAAAATCTATGTAAAGAACATAAACAAAATTCAAAATGTGGATCTTTTTTAAGATCCTGATTTGAACAAACCAAATGTAAAAAACCAAGCTAAACAAATATTTACAAGGCAATCATGGAAATTTGAACACAATATTTGATATTAAGAAATTACAACCAACATTTTAGAAGTGACAATGGTATGATGGCTGTGTTTTGGAGACCTTATCTTTTATAGATACAGACAGAAATATTTACAAATAAAATAATGTTATGTCTGGGATTTGCTTTAAAATAATCTTGGAAGGGAGGAAGCAAGTGGAATGATTGAAGCTGGAGTATTAAGTACTCTCTGAGTACTTAATGTTACCACCACAATGTCTTTATTTACACCACCTGGCCTCTTATGTGTAACTTTTCCATAGGTTCCTCCTTAATTCAGCAAAGTGTGGTGCTTGTTCCTCCCACCGCATCCTGCACACATTTTTACTGCATGCATCTTACTTTCGTGTGGTTTGTTTCTCACACTGGCAACTTCTTCTGCAGAAAATATTTTGGGAAAGTCGATCTTAATTTACCCTGGAAGAGTAAAAACCAATAGCTACACAGGATCATTCCTTCATCATCCTCACTAACAAAAAGGATTACCACTTCCTTAACATTAGCTCTGCCCATAAAACTTTCTACGAGAACACAGCAGACAGTAGCAGGATGTTCTGCATTCTTTATCCATAACTCAGCTCCTCCTCACTAATAGGCCATTATTTCATCCTCTCTGGGGTTTAATTACAAAAATCATCTATCCCTATTTTACTTTCTTCTAATCCCACCTCTTCAATTTCTCTTTTTAAATTATTATCTCTACTGGATTGTGAGCTAACAAGTTAGGAACCAATTGTTACTCTTAGTATCCCATGACAAAAACAAAAAATATTTTTTTAAAAATTTGGATGGATGGATATCAAGCTCCAAATTAATAGTCTGTGTGTAACTTGGTTAAATATAAATGCATTAAAAACCTGCAGTCTTACTGTAAAGAATTCTGAAGGTCTTTACATAAGCCAAAAGAGAATATCTTACAATGAGAGAAAAGAATCATTTCTCTTTAAAATAGCATTTTATGTATTTGGGAGTACTACCTTATGACAAATACCTAGTTTTTCAACTTTTTTTAAAAAGCTCTTATCAAAGCAGTATCTAAAAGTCATGATGAATCTTAATTTTAAAGCAGATTAATTTACAAGTACTCAGACTTCTGTCATTAAAATGTCAACGCGAGGCATTATACCTATTAAAGGTAAATTATTTGTTTTACAGACTGTGACATCCTCTAATGATAAACACTATGCTACTATGTAGAATTAGTGCTGCAGTTTTATTTCCAGACTACTTATTTAATAAATAGTCTAACCTTCTGATGAGTAATCTGCACTTTGTAACCTTTTCAACTGCTAAAGGGTGACTTGATTTGAAATATAAACTGAACTATAACTAGCTTCTCTTGCTAAGGATGGAAATCAGCCAGTTTATTTATAAATCCACTCATGACTAAGAGAAAAGAGTAAACTCTGGAGCCATGTTATTTCTCTTTACCTACACTCTTCTTAGAAACATAGTAAGAATATCTAAAATTGCAAAAGAAAAATGTTCGAACTTTTAACAAATATCTATCAAATACAGGAAAAAAATATATTCACCTTTTAATGAGAACTATATATTTTCTTTATGGTACCTGCACAATAAGCACACAAATCTCCAAAAGTTACCAAGTCTAGGACACAATAAAAATCAATTTTTCATCGAATGACTGCTCATATCCATTCAGCATGAATTATTGCCTTATTAAATACCAGAGACTTTTTCTCCCTAACTGCACACTCCATTGTACCAAATCTAGTTAGATGAAGCAGAAACAAATTCATATTTCCTAACACTTATTCAAATTCTTTGGACTAGAAACTACACTGCAGATAGTCTTCACATTTCATCAAATTATTCTCTCAGTCAGATTCATACTAACAAGGCTCTGATGTATCATTGCTTTTTGCTTTTTACGAAAAAGAAAAGAATCCCCACTAATTTCACAGTACAAAGATTCATTCATTATTTAATCTTGTTTCTTAGTCTATTAAAATTAAAGATGCATATGCCCTTTTGTGCCACAGTATTATATTCAATAGTTGGCTAAAAAATATGAAAAATGAAATTAAAACTATTCTACAATATCTTTAATGGATATTTCTAAAACCCTTCTGCCTTATCTTTCCTGATTTATCCTCGACTGACTGGCTGGCTAGCTTTTTTCTCACTGAGATTTTTAAAGTTATGTTAGAAAGATAAATCACAGTAGATAGATAGGCATTAGCATTATTATCTACCATGTGTATAAATATATATATATATATATATATATATATATATATATATATATATATATATATACACATAGGATTTGCCCAGTGAGGATTATAAGTACTACATTAACAAATACAATAGAATTTTGTTTTTAAAGTACAGTAAGAAAAACAAGAAAGTCCGCACTTCAACATGGGGGAAAAAATCCCTTTTTATCATTCAGGTTGTTGGATCTGACTTACAAATTAATTTCACAAAGGACAAAAATGGTGATGCTGGGCCAATACAGGTAATATCTACAAAAAGGAATTTTAACTGGAATACAGACCCTCATGCTCTGAATTCTAATTGTTGTGAACTAGGGATAATCAATAAACTCCTTAGTAGCAGCTTTAGTTTACAGTTCACTCAGGAGACTATCAGGATGTAAAATTCACTGTAAATTAGTCATCATTAAAACTCTGCTGGGGGAAGAGATATATTCAGAAGTGTATGGGCAACAATTCTGCCTTCTTCTCCAGGGTCAGGATGAATATATTCGGTCTTCTGAATTTGTTTCAAGAAATAGAAGACTCAAAAGTTTGTGATAGTTTCTTGTGCAGAAGCAGATATCAGTATATGCCCTTTCTTTTGTGTTGGTGACACAAGCCCTGAGGATAAAAGGGCAGTTGCAAAGCTTGATCATAGCCTTCAACTCTGGCTAGCTCTGCCTAATGGTACAATGTCATTGGCAACTGCGTGTCCACTTAGAAACTAAGGGGCTAAGGAATATCCACTCTAAAAGAAACAGTGTTTAGACCTGTTCTAGGTAGGCATTATCTTTCTGTGAAGTCCTATAACTTTGGCTAAATAAATTGGGACTTTCTCACGACAGTGAGAAACTATCGTCTCTTCCAACCAATCCCTAATCGACCTGAAGGGACAAAGTGTTCAATAAAAATTGTTTCACTGGAAAGCCTTGTGCTTATATCCTGTCTCTTGGTCTGTATGTATATAATTGTATATTATTTTCCATCACTATGTATGTTTTCCACTGAACTAAAATAATATATACTTTTTAAAGCCTTTCATTGTTGCATAGCATAAATACTATAAAATGCACAAATTTTAACACAGCTTGAATGGATTTTCATGACAGGAACACATTTGTAGACACCAGGAGGTGTATGCCCCAGCTGTCATTACCCCACTTCTAAGGTAACAAAAATTTCTACTTCTAACATCCCAAATTAACTTTGTCTGTCTTTGAACTCATGTAAATGGAAATACGTGATATATACTCTTTTTGTTTCTGACGTCTTTTGCTCTGTGAAATTTATACATGTTGCTTGGGTTGTAATAGCTTATTCCTTTTCATTGATCTATAAAGTTTAAATTTATATCCCCAATTCATTTATCAATTCTATTCTTAACAGTAAGTTCAATTGTTTCCAGCTGTGGGATATTTAAAATAATGTTTTTTATGAACACTCTCATACAGACTTTTTTGGTGTGCTTACATACATTTTTCTGTTGGGCATATATCTAAGAGTGGAATAGCTTGGTCATAGGGAATGTTCAAGTTCAGTTTTAAAACACAATACCAACAGTTTTCCAAAGCAGTTATACCAACCTACATTGCCATCAGCAGCTTAAAAGTTCTAGTTGTTCCATAGCTTCCATTTCTAACACTTGATAACTTTCAGTTATTTTATTTTTTAATATTAGGCCATTCAGGTGGGGATTAGGTGTCTCTCTTAGATTTAACTTACATTTTCCTGAGAACTAAATTGCTGATTACCTTTGCATATGTTAATTGACCATTGGATTAGCTTCTTTGTAGAATGTCTACTTATTTCTCCCATTTTCATTATATCATGTTTTTCTTATGGATCAGTAGGAGTTCTTTATTCTAGACTTGAGTTCTTTTCAGATATACATAATTCTGTGGCGTACATTTCCATTATTTTTCCCCACACTGTATTTCAGTGATACTTTGTCAATAAATCAGATGATCACAAATGAATGGGTCTATTTCTGGACGTTTTATTCTGCTCCATTGATCTCTTTTTTCATACTTAAACCACTATTACATTCTATTACTGCAACATTATAATAAGTTTTGGTATCTGGTAATGTTAATCCACCCACTTTGTTATCTTCTTCAAGCCTGACCTAGTTATTCTTGACACTTGCATTTCCATTTGCATTGTAGAATCAAGTGTGTCAGCTTCCCCATAAATCCTTACTAGATTTTTAATTGGGATTGCAATGAATCCATAGTCAGTTTGCAGCACTGACATTGACACAATCCATAAACACATGGTATATCATTCCATTTATGTAAGTTTCCTTTCAAGCCTTTTGTTAGATTCTTTTCTAACTTCATTTTTTTAGCATTTCTTTCTTACATAATGGAAAGATACACTGGTGAAGTCTTCTGCTCCTGAGGTTTGTTCTGTGAGATTTTTATTTATGGGTTTTCTTGAACAAACATGATGATTCAGATTTTCCATTTCTCCTTGTATCAGTTGTCATAAGTAGAGTTTTTTCAATAAATTTGTCCATTTCACTCAAATTTTTAAAACCTCTTATTTTCCCTTAATGTTTATAGGATTTTTAGCATTGTCCTTTTAAAAAATTCCTCATACTATCAATGTGTACTTTTCTTACCTTCTTTAACTGTCCTCTTAAGGGCTTATCAATTTTAGTAATCTTTTCAAAGAACCGTTTTTTTTTTTTTTTTTTGGCTTTCTTGATGTAATGTACATTTGTTTCTGTTTCATTGTTTTTAATTCCTTCTTATTTCCTTCCATCTAATTTCTTTGCCATTTAATTTGTTGTTCTTTATCTAGCTTCCTTGAAAAGAATACTTGGATCATTAGTTTTCAACCTTTCTTCTTTCTATTATGTACTTTTAAGGCTATGAGTTTCTCTCCAAATATTCCTCTCCCTATATACCACTAGCTCTGATGTTTTATCTTAATTCTCATTCAATTAAAAATATTTCATAATTTGTATTATAGCTTATTCTTTGACTGAGGGATTTTGAGATTTGTATTGTTAAATTTCCAAGAAATAGGACATATTTTAGTTACCTTTTGTTCTAGAATTTTAGCATGATTCCACTATACTCAATGTACATATTCTGTATAATTTTAGTTCTTTTATATTTATTGAAATTTGGTTTCTGACCCAGTATATGGTCTATGTTACTAAAAGTTCCATGTGAACTTGATAAGATATACATTTTACAGTTACCAGTTGCTGACTGTAATGTGTGTATTGATTTAATCTTGTTAATTGTATTGTTCAAATCTTCTCTATTATTGTTTGTTAACTGTCTTACTGTGAAAGCTGTGTTTAAATTTCCCATGATTGTAAGCTTTTTTTTTAGATTTCTCATTTTAGCTCTGTAAAATTATGCTTTATCTCATTTGAGCTTTTATAATTAGGTACATACAAATTTAGAATTTTTATATCTTCTTGAATTGATCTTTATTATTATGAAATATCCAGTAATACTTCCCTTAAGGGCTACATTTTTAATATTATAGCTACATAAGATATCACTTTCCAACCTTTTACTTTCAAACTGTGTCTTTATTATTTAAGTAGTATCTCTGAGTTAGCAGCAAATAATTCTTTTAATTTTAATCTGGACAATCTCTGTCTCTATTAGATTACTTTTAGCAAATTTAATTATGAATTAAGTCAACCATTTTACTATTTCTTTCTATTTATCACTCTTTCCTTTCTCCTTCCTTATTTTCTTTGGATTATGTATTTTTAATTATATTATTTCCTACATCTACGTCCTTGTTACTAATACATGTTTTTAATCCTTTCAGTATTACTTTAGGGATTAAAACATACATTAGTGACACTATTAGAGTTTAATCCAAATTAGTGATTTCAGCATTTCCTAGAATATTAAAAAAAAAAATTCACAACATTCTAATACTGTTAATTTCCTTTTGCCTTTAGTTGTTACATTTTAAAACCCAGGACATATAATTATTGTTTTATAAACATTAATTTTGTTAATATTTTTTAGGCTGTCCTTTCTTCCATATTATTGTGTTTCTTTCAGGAGTGATTTCCCTTCTGCTCACAAACTGCCTTAATATTTCTTTAAGCACTGGTCTACTAGAAAAAATTTCTCACAGGTTTTATTTGCAACTATATTTTACCTTACTCTTTCACCACTATTTTCCATGGGTATAAAATATTTCATTGGCAAATATTTCCTATCAGCACATTAAAGATGTCATTCCATAGTCATGGCATGGCCTCCATTTTTCTGTTGAAGTGCCAACTAACTAACAGTCTCATTGTTGCTCTACTGAAGGGAAAATATTGCTTTTTCACTATGGCTGCATTTAAGGTGTTTTATTTTGTTGAACTTTGAATTTCAGCAGTTTTACTAGGATGTGTCTAGGAATTAATTATTCTGTTGGCTATTCAGAAACCTTTCCTCATCTCTAGCTTGGCATCTTTCATTAGTTTGAAAAAATGTACAGCCAGTACCTTTTCAAACATTTCTTCTGTCACATTCTCTCTTTCCTCCCCGTTTGGAACTCTAAATAAACAATTATTCAATCTTTTTAACATGTCCTTTATAACTTATTTGTATTTCCTATTTGTATTATCCAAACTTGTTTCCCTTTGTGCTCAACGTAAATATTTCTTACTTATATTTTTTAGTTGTAAAATTTGCATTTTATGGCTTTTACAGAGTCCAGCTTTCTGGTGACATAGTCAATATTTTCATCTATTTTCTTATCATATTAACAATAGTTATTTTAAGGTCTGTGTTTGACCTTTCTAACATCAGGATCATCCTTTGCTATTGCATCATCCTTTTTGGCCATATTTCCTGGGCATTACTGGTAATTTTTCAAAGAATGCTAGACAGTAAACATAAAAACTATAAAGACTCTGTGTGATATTATCTCCCTAAAAAGAAGATATAATATTTTTTCTGGCAAGTAGATAGAAGACTGAAAATTACCTTGGAGGGGCGTGATTTCAAGATGATGGAGGAGTAAGACATGGAGATCACCTTCCTCCCCACAAATACATCAAAACTACATCTACATGTGGAACAACTCCTACAGAATACCTGCTGAACGCTGGCAGAAGACCTCAGACTTCCTAAAAGGCAAGAAACTCCCCACGTACCTGGATGCCCTCATGTGACCTACACACAGAGTTGGGGCGAAATCCAAAGCTGAACCCCAGGAGCGGTGTGAACAAAGAAGAGAAAGGGAAATTTCTCCCAGTAGCCTCAGGAGCAACGTATTAAATCTACACAATCAACCTGATGTACCCTACATCTGTGGACTACCTGAATAGACAACGAATCATCCCAAAATTGAGGCGATGGACTTTGGTAGTAACTGTAGACTTGGGGTTTGCTTTCTGCATCTTATTTGTTTCCGGTTTCACGTTTATCTTGGTTTAGTATTTAGTGCTTCTTATCATTGGTAGATTTGTTTATTGATTTGGTTGCTCTCTTCCTTTTTTTATTTTATATATATATATATTTTTTTTCCTTTTTCTCTTTTTGTGAGTGTGTATGTGTAGGCGTCTTTGTGATTTTGTCTGTATAGCTTTGCTTTTGCCATTTGTCCTAGAGTTCTGACTGTCCGTTTTTTTCCGGTTTTTCAGTATAGTTTTTAGTGCTTGTTATAATTGGTGGATTTGTTTTTTGGTTTGGCTGCTCTCTTATTTCTCTTTTTTTTATTACTTTTTTATTTTTTATTTTTAATTATTTTTTTCTGTTTTAATTATTTTATCTTATTTTATTTATTTATTTATCTTCTTTCTTTCTTTCTTTCTTTCTTTCTTTCTTTCTTTCTTTCTTTCTTTCTTTCCTTTTCTCGCTTTTCTACTGAGCCATGTGGCTGACAGGGTCCTGGTGCTCTGGCCAGGTGTCAGGCCTAAGCCTCTGAGGTGGGAGAGCCGAGTTCAGGACACTGATCCACCAGAGACCTCCTGGCCCCACATAATATCAAACGGTGAAAGCTCTCCCAGAGATCTCCATCTCAACACAAAGACCCAGCTCCACTAAATGACCAGCAAGCTACAGCGCAGGACACCCTATGCCAAACAATTAGCAAGACAGAAACACAAACCCACCCATTAGCAGAGAGGCTGCCTAAAAATCATAACAAGGTCACAGACACCCCAAAACACACCACTGGATGTGGTCCTGCCCACCAGAAAGACAAGATCCAGCCTCATCCACAAGGACACAGGCAACAGTCCCCGCTACCAGGAAGCATACACAACACACTGAACCAACCTTAGCCACTGGAAGCAGACACCAAAAACAACGGGAACTACGAACCTGCAGCCTGTGAAATGGAGACCTCAAACACAGTAAGTTAAGCAAAATGAAGACAGAGAAACACAAAGCAGATGAAAGAGCAAGGTAAAAACCCACCAGACCAAGCAAATGAAGAGGAAATAGGTGGTCTACCTGAAAAAGAATTCAGAGTAACGATAGTAAAGATGATCCAAAATCTTGGAAATAGCATGGAGAAAAAACAAGAAACATTTAACAAGGACCTAGAAGACCTAAAGAGTAAACAAACAATGATGAACAAGACAATAAATGAAATTAAAACTTCTCTAGAAGGAATCAATAGCAGAATAACTGAGGCAGAAGAACGGATAAGTGACCTGGAAGATAAAATAGTGGAAATAACTACCACAGAGCAGAATAAAGAAAAAAGGATGAAAAGAATTGAGGACAGACTCAGAGACCTCTGGGACAACACTAAACACACCAAAATGCGAATTATAGGGGTCCCAGAAGAAGAAGAGAAAAATAAAGGGACTGAGAAAATATTTGAAGAGATTATAGTTGACAACTTCCCTAATATGGGGAAGGAAATAATCAAGTACAGGAAGTGCAGAGAGTCCCATACAGGATAAATCCAAGGAGAAACATGCCAAGACACATATTAATCAAACTATCAAAAATTAAATACAAAGAAAAATAATTAAAAGCAGCAAGTGAAAAGCAATAGTTAACAAACAATGGAATCCCCATAATGTTAACAGCTGATCTTCCAGCAGAAACTCTGCAAGTCAGAAGGGAGTGGCAGGACATATTTAAAGTGATGAAAGGGAAAAACCTACAACCAAGATCACTCTACCCAGCAAGGATATCATTCAGATTTGACCGAGAAATTAAAACCTTTCCAGTCAAGCAAAAGCTAGGAGAAGTCAGCACCACCAAACAAGCTCTACAACAAATGCTAAAGGAACTTCTCTAGGCAGGAAGCACAAGAGAAGGAAATTCTTTTTTCTACAATAACAAACCCAAAACAATTAAGAAAATGGTAATAGGAACATACATATCGATAACTACCTTAAATGTAAATGAATTAAATGGTCCAACCAAAAGACACAGACTGGCTGAATGGACACAAAAACAAGACCCACACATATGCTGTCTACAAGAGCCCCACTTCAGACCTAGGGACACATACAGACTGAAAGTAAGGGGATGCAAAAACATATTCCATGCAAATGGAAATCAAAAGAAAGCTGGAGTAGCAATTCTCGTATCAGACAAAATACATTTTAAAATTAAAACTATTACAAGAGACAAAGAAGGGAACTACATAATGATCAAGGGATCAATCCAAGGAGAAGATATAACAATTGTAAATACTTATTCACCCAACATAGGAGCACCTCAATACAAAGGCAAAGGCTAACAACCATAAAAGGGGAAATCAACAGTAACACAACCATAGTAAGGGAATTTAACACCCCATTTTTATGGACAGATCATCCAAAGTGAAAATAAATAAGGAAATAGAAGCTTTAAATGATACATTAAACACGATTGGACTTAATTGATATTTACAGGACATTCCATCCAGAAACAGCAGATTACACTTTCTTCTCAAGTGCTCATGGAACATTCTCCAGGATACATCATATCTTGGGTCACAAATCAAGCCTTGGTAAAGTTAAGAAAATTGAAATCGTATCAAGTATCTTTTCTGACCACAACGCTATGAGATTAGAAATGAATTAGACGGGAAAAAACGTAAAAAACACAAACGCATGGAGGTTAAAGGGTACAGTACTAAATAACCAAGAGGTCACTGAAGAAATCAAAGAGGAAGTCAAAAAATACCTAGAAACAAAGACTATGAAAACACAACGACCCAAATCCTATGGGATACAGCAAAAGCAGTTCTAAGAGGGGGAGTTTATAGCAATACAATCCTACCTCAAGAAACAAGAAACATCTCAAATAAACAACCTAACCTTACACCTAAAGCTACTAGAGAAAGAAGAACAAAAAACTCCCAAAGTTAGCAGAAGGAAAGAAATCATAAAGATCAGATCAGAAATAACTGAAAAAGAAATGAAGGAAACAATAGCAAAGATCAATAAAACTAAAAGATGGTTCTTTGAGAAGATAAACAAAATTGATAAGCCATTAGCCAGACTCATCAAGAAAAAAAGGGAGAAGACTCAAATCAATAGAATTAGAAATGAAAAAGGAGAACGAACAACTGACACTGCAGAAATACAAAGGATCATGAGAGATTACTACAAGCAACTATATGCCAATAAAATGGACAACCTGGAAGAAATGGACAAATTCTTAGAAAAGCACAACCTTCCGAGACTAAACCAGAAAGAAATAGAAAATATAAACAGACCAATCACAAGCACTGAAATAGAGACTGTGATTAAAAATCTTCCAACAAAGAAAAGCCCAAGACCAGATGGTTTCACAGGCAAATTCTATCAAACATTTAGAGAAGAGCTAACATCTATCCTTCTCAAACTCTTCCAAAATATAGCACAGGGAGGAACACTCCCAAACTCATTCTATGAGGCCACTATCTCCCTGATACCAATACCAGAAAAGATGTCACAAAAAAAGAAAACTACAGGCCAATATCACTGATAAACATAGATGCAAAAATCCTCAACAAAATACTAGCAAACAGAATCCAACAGCACATTAAAAGGATCATATACCATGATCAAGTGGGGTTTATCCCAGGAATGCAAGGATCCTTCAATATACGCAAATCAATCAATGTGATAAACCACATTAACAAGATGAAGGAGAAAAAAAATCGGATCATCTCAAGAGATGCAGAAAAAGTTTTTGACAAAATTCAACACCCATTTTTGATAAAAACCCTCTAGAAAGTAAGCATAGAGGGAACTTACCTCAACATAATAAAGGCCATATATGACACACCCACAGCCAACATCGTTCTCAATGGTGAAAAACTGAAACCATTTCCACTAAGATCAGGAAATAGACAAAGTTGCCCCCTCTCACCACTATTATTCAACATAATTTTGGAAGTTTTAGCCACAGCAATCAAAGAAAAAGAAATAAAAGGAATCCAAATTGGAAAAGATGTAAAACTGTCACTGTTTGCAGATGACATGATACTATACATAGAGAATCCTAAAGATGCTACCAGAAAACTACTAGAGCTAATCAATGAATTTGGTAAAGTAACAGGATATGAAATATGCACAGAAATACCTTGCATTCCTATACACTAATGATGAAAAAATCTGAAAGAGAAATTAAGGATACACTCCCATTTACCACTGCAACAAAAAAGAATAAAATAGCTAGGAATAGACCTACCTAAGGAGACAAAAGACCTCTATGCAGAAAATTATAAGACACTGATGAAAGAAATTAAAGATGATACCAACAGGTGGAGAGATATACCATGTTCTTGGACTGGAAAAACCAACATTGTGAAAATGACTATACTACCCAAAGCAATCTACAGATTCAATGCAATCCCTATTAAACTACCAATGCATTTTTCATAGAACTTGAACAAAAAATTGCACAATTTGTATGGAAACACAAAAGACCCCGAATAGCCAAAGTGATCCTAAGAAAGAAAAATGGAGCTGGAAGAATCAGGCTCCTGGGCTTCAAACTATACTACAAAGCTACAGTAATCAAGACAGTATGGTACTGGCACAAAAACAGAAATATAGATCAATGGAACAGGATAGAAAGACCAGAGATAAACCCATGCACATATGGTCACCTTATTTTTTTTTTTAATTATTATTATTTTTTTTTTGGTCACCTTATTTTTGATAAAGGAGGCAAGAATATAGAATGGAGAAAAGACAGCGCCTTCAATAAGTGGTGCTGGGAAAACTGGACAACTACATGTAAAAGAATGAAATGAGAACACTCACTAAAACCATACACAAAAATATACTCAAAATGGATTAAAGACTTAAATGTAAGGCCAGACACTATCAAACTCTTAGAGGAAAACACAGTAAGAACACTCTATGACATAACTCACAGCAAGATCCTTTTTGACCCACCTCCTAGAGTAATGGAAATAAAAACAAAAATAAACAAATGGGACCTAATGAAACTTAAAAGCTTTTGCACAGCAAAGGAAACCATAAACAAGACAAAAAGACAACCATCAGAATGGGAGAAAATATTTGCAAATGAAGAAACTGACAAAGGATTAATCTTCAAAATTTACAAGAAGTTCATGCAGCTCAATGTCAAAAAACAAACAACCCAATCCAAAAATGGGCAGAAGAGCTAAATAGACATTTCTCCAAAGAAGATACACAGACTGCCAACAAACACATGAAAGGATGCTCAACATCACTAACCATTAGAGAAATGCAAATCAAAACTACAATGAGGTATCACCTCACACCAGTCAGAATGGCCATCACCAAAATATCTACAAACAATAAATGCTGGAGAGGTTGTGGAGAAAAGGGAACCGTCTTGCACTGTTGGTGGGAATGTAAATTGATACAGCCACTATGGAGAACAGTATGGAGATTCCTTAAAAATTAAAAATAGAACTACCATATGACCCAGCAATCCCACTACCAGGCATATACCCTGAGAAAACCATAGTTCAAAAAGAGTCATGTACCACAGTGTTCATTGTAGCTCTGTTTACAATAGCCAGGACATGGAAGCAACCTAAGTGTCCATCAACAGATGAATGGATAAAGAAGATGTGGCACATATATACAATGGAATATTACTCAGCCATAAAAAGAAATAAAATTGAGTTATTTGTAGTGTGTTGCGTGGACGTAGAATCTGTCATACAGAGTGAAGTAAGTCAGAAAGGGAAAAAGAAATATCGTGTGCTAACACATATATATGGAATCTAAAAAAAAAAAAGGCTTCTGAAGAACCTAGGGGCAGGAAAGGAATAAAGATGCAGAAGCAGAGAATGGACTTGAGGACACAGGGAGGGGGAAGGGTAAGCTGGGACGAAGTGAGAGAGTGGCATGGACATATATACACTACCAAATGTAAAACAGATAGCTAGTAGGAAGCAGCCGCATAGCACAGGGAGATCAGCTCAGTGTTTTGTGTCTACCTAGAGGGGTGGGATAAGGAGGGTGGGAGGGAGACACAAGATGGAGGAGATATGGGGATGTATGTATATGTATAGCTGATTCTCTTTGTTATACAGCAGAAACTAACACACCATTGTAAAGCAATTATAGTCCAATAAAGATGTTAAAAACAAAAAAGAAAATTACCTTGGATCCATTTGAAGTTAGAATATTTTGTGACTTGCCTTTATTCCCAAGGAAAAGTCTTTTCAGAGGATTCCATGAAAAGTCTGAGGTATTAATCAGGACTCCTCCTTGCTCGTCCTAAAATCTACTTTTTATGTCCTATGAAGCAACATGAGCTTTGGTTTCTGGGAGTCTCACTCTCCATATACGTACTAAGTAAGTAAATACTTCAAAAAGATATTGTAAACCAAACACTGGGTTGCTTTCCCCTATCTTTGCTTTTTCTCTAGGACCAGTAGGTTCTGGCTGTTTCAGAACCCTCTACTTCAATTTTTGATCTGTAAAACCAGTGCCTTTCCTGCTACAAGCCACTGTTTTCTATTCCTCCATGCTGCCCTATGATGCAAATTTCCAAATGTCCTTGGGCAAAAAGCTGCTGAGAAGGCAGTGCTCACACATCTACCCTGCTCTTTTCTCCACAACTTTGGATGTCCTGGTTTTGCTCCAGTGCCTTTAAACAGGTTCTTCTTGTTATTTATCCTATTATATTTTGGTTCCTTTAGGCAGGAAGGAGAGACTAGTACCAGCTCCTCCATCACAGCTGATTCCTTCACAATTGTATTTAATGAGAATAAAATCTAAACCAGAAGGACTATTAAAACTTTAAGTCTATATGAGCACTAATTGGAGTAAGTTTAGGAAAAAAGTTAGATGATTCTTTGCTCAAAGCCCAGTATAATCACTCTCTACTGTGTGATTTTAGGCAAGAGACTTAACACCTGTGGAGTTGAATTCACTTACATGCAAATAAGGAATCCTCATATTTCTTCACATATTTCATGGAATTAAGTCAGGAAGTACCTTGCCTAGGTCCTGTACCCTGATGGCTCATCATTAATAATGAACCTTAGAAATACAGTCATTTCACATCAAAAACTTTTACCTATGTGTGTCACTATTTTCTTGTGTATTATCTACAAAGAGAAAAAAAGAGATGGTAACAATTCTCTGTGGTGTAGCTATAATAAATTTATCTGGAAAACAAATATATATAGGCTGGCTATCCACTTTTAAACTTTTTTGTTGATGTTGCTTTTATATAAGAAAAGAAAAGTCTTTGGCCCAAGGGTTCTATCTTGTTTATATTTGTATCCTCCCAGGACATGACATATAGTAGGGAAATAATTAATAACTCCTAAAGAGAGTAGGGCATAAATGTGTTTTATGAAATATAAAGAGGAAGCAGAGACTTACAATTCAAGATCCTAACCTTTAAGAAATTCACAATAATATGAACTAGAATCTTGCATTCACCATCAAGGGCTAAGGCCACCCAGTTGCCTGGTGACTGAAACTGAAATGCCGAAGCAGCACAACCTATTAGAGCTTTTGGTTTTAAAAATAATACTTACGGTGACTGACTCTGATTATAGAAGTAACTCATAATCAATCTAAACAAAATTTCAAAAACACCAATCAGTCAAAACAAGAAAATATTAAGCATGCTCCTATTGCCTCAAGATAACAAATCCCATATCAAGGTTGAATAATTAAGATATACTTGGTGCAATTTTTCTCATATAAAATTGACACCATGCAGGATATATTTATGGTTATCATTTTATTTCACTTAGCATTATGTACCAGTTTTAAAATTATCAGGCAATCTTTAAAAGGACAGTATTAAATAACCACACAGTAATCCATTACATTAGAAGTCCTTTATGTTTTTTAAATCAGTCATGACTTTTTTTCTGGAAGTTATGTTGTTTCCAAGTGCTTACCATTTAGAAATAAATGAAATATAAACACTATTGTATACTAAATCTTTGTATACATCTTTGATTATTTCCATAAAATAAATTTCTAGAAGTTAATATTAATCTTAATGATATTGCTAAACTCCTGTCTAGAAAAATTGTACAATACCAATTTAGTCTGGAGAACATTTCGGATTAAAAAGAGAAGCAGGCTTGCAATGAAATACTATGGTTTTGAGTTTAAAATACCAAATTATGACAAATATTTTGCACATATAGGATGTTCTAATCACAAAAATGTTTTCTTGCCTTGAAAGGGTTTGATCTCATGGGTCACAGATACACTATGGAACAAAATATCAAATCATTGTCTTATACTAATTCAGCCCCATAGCACTAAAAATATAAAAAGACTTACACGTACAAGTAGTTTAATATTTTATAATTATTTATGTAACAGATCATAGAAGCATGTAAACTACTTATTTTTCATTATAAATAATGCAACAGGTATTTTCTTCCTCTCAAGAATCACTGAATACTATGCATATGATAAGACTTTTATCCTCTGACAGATTTACCCTTCTATAATCAAAATAATCCTGCAGGATATTTTAATGTCCATAGAATTTTGAATGTCAAAACTTCTTATTGATAAGAACCACAAATTGCTATCCTTGAAATGAGTAAGAATGGTCAGAACACAATCTGTCTTATATGTGGATTCTCTGCTCTGGCTGGAGGAGTGAGCTTTGGCAGAATGCTGTGATTCTGAACAATTACTCAGAAGCATCTGTGTTGCTGAATTCTGCCCAATGAATCTGCATCTCCTGGAGAAAACTGTTTTAAATTTCTCTCTATTATGAATAATCTTAAGCACTCATTAATGAAAATTGATTTTTCCCTGCACAGCAGAATGCACTTCACAAAGAGGGGGAAAAGGTAAAAGTTTATAAAAGTGACAGAACTCTACCTCCATTTTTGAAACAGCATTCAATTATAGAATTTTAAGTTCCAATAAAAGAAGAAAAACATAATTTAATAGAAAGCACATCTTCTAGAAACTACTGGTTATTAAACACATGTTAATTTATTCTGCTACACAGTAGGACAAGTAGGGGACATATCTGGCCTCAATGATGACAACATTAAAAGGCATTACTGTCAGCACTGCTTGTCAGAATTTATATTACACTTTTCTAGCCTGTAAGTGTTCTCTGGTCCCCTATTCTATTTACAAAATGAACATTTTATTTCAGCTTTTTACTACTCAAGAAGCAAACATGCATTATGGCACATAATTAGACAATTATAAAATAAGATTGCTGCATTTTTTCATGTCAAAGAAAACACATTCCAGTTTCTCCAGCTCTGCAAAGTATTCTGATGATAGATATACAGAGACAGATAGATAGATAGATAGACAGATAGATAGATATAGGTATACAAAGATACACACACACACTCTCCAAACAGTGTTGCATTCAAAATAAACCCAATACCAATGACAGACAGTCAACACACAATTCATAAGGGTGAGATTTTTTAATTGTGTAATATAATCCGTTATAGCACTTAACAAGTAAACACTGTTTGCTTCATACAGAAAGTAGTGGCAATTAAGCTTAGAGGTAATTATGTGCTTTTACAATTGCTAAGTGTAATTTTAGAATGAAAAACTGCTATGAAATGCAAATTTAACTTCTATCTAAAAATGTTAATTTTTCAAATCACACTGCTTTCAGTTATTTCAGGGCATTGCCACATTCACAGATGCTATACAACACTCTGTGATATCTTTTCTAAACAGGTAAGAAACCACCCTGTTGTACACATTTTCTCAAAGATCCACACATAGCTATGTTTCTCTTGGCTAATGTAGATATTAAATAGAATTGTTTATTCCAGATTTCTTGAATTATCAAACAAAAAAACAATGAAATTGTTCTGTAGAGTAGAATCTAAGCCTCCACTTCAAACTATTCGGTCCATGGATAACACAAAATCTAATTTGAAATCAGAAGCTAGTTTAACCTTTCTTCAAAAGGTAGTTTGTGGATCCACCTAAATGTATAATGTCAATGAAATAAGCATGATGAAAATTAAATTGAGACTCTTTTATCGTATATGCTTAATATCTAGACACTTAATCCACTCAGTGTCATAATGTAACTTTACGAATTCTAAACTTGGTTGCTTAAAATTAAAACTATTTTGAAATTTAAAATATTTCTGGAAGCATTCTACTGAGAAAGACTATTTTCTGTTCATACTGTTGCTTACAATGTTTATGATTTAAAACTTTTATCTGGTTCATGTGCTTTATTTGAGGAAACAATAGCCTTTATTGTGATGTTTTATAACTTCTCCAAATTAAGCCAGCAAAAATAAACTCACTAAACAAAAAGGAAGAGAAGAAAATAAGTTACTTTTTGAAATCATCCAAATGCTTTAGGGAATCAGTAGGTTTGTGTTTTGTTTCTAAATTCCTCACTAGTTTGCGTTGAAGGCTTACACAGAGAAATAAAGTCTTAGACCAGCACTGTCCAATAGAAATTAAGATGAGCCATATATTAAGTTTTTTAATAGTCGCATTAAAAAAGTAAAAAGAAACAAAATTAATTTTGATAATATATTTCATTTGATCCAATATAAACAAAATATTGTCACTTCAACATGTAATCAATATAAAATTTATTAATGAGAAGTTTTATATTCTTTTGTTCATACTAAGTTTTCAAAACTCAACATGTATTTTAAACATAAAATATCTTGATTTGGACTAGCTGTATTTCAAGCGCTTCACAGCTAGTAATACCATATTGCAAAATGCAGCTTTAGGCTTTTGGTTTTCACTTACTGAATAATATGATTTGTAAAGGGTATTTAAGCACTCAGTTTTCAAAATTCTAATTCTAATGATGATATGCAAAGTTCTTCCTCACCTCATAAATATGCACAAACAAAATAAATCATTATTAAATATCACCAAATATTACTTACATTCATGAAGTTATATCATAATTAGGGTTATATTATTACAGAGTTATTCAAAAATTTTAAAAAGTTAAAACCAAAATGCTCAACAGAATTATCATATATAGGAAAAATGATAAACCTCACTAATAAATCTCTGATCAGTATTTCTGTTTAGGTTTATATATATCAGAATAGTCCATTGAAATTTCCATATTCTACCCCTGAAGTTTACAAAAAGAAGTTTTTACTAACACTCAAACTTAAATCATAAGACTTTTAAGGCTCCTATGGTGAGTAAGTCACTTTGCTTATAAATAAGCCAAGAAAACCAATGAAAATCCATAAACCAACTGGCTCATTATCACATATATTAAAAGTGTGAAGACATTTAATTTGTTTATTAAGACAGAATAAAGGCTATAAATTCATGGGCTAAGTATGGGACTTAGGAATTTGGATGATGAAAAATACAATAAAAATAAAGTTAGTTGAAGAAAAGTAATGATAAAGATAAGAACAAATATTAAATAGAAGAAAAGATTAAACAGGCAATCAATAAGCCTGAAGTTAATTCTTTGAAAAAACAAAATAACTCAGATAAATTTCTGTTGAGTGTGAAAAATTAAAATGATAAAGAGAAAGAGGGCAAATAAATATTAGGAATGAAAAAGAGAACATAATCAGGGATACGACAGAACTAAAACATATTAAAAGAATTCCATGAATAATTTTTCTTTTTATTTTTTTGGCTGTGCTGTGCAGCTTACAGGATTTTAATTCCCGGACCAGGGATTGAACCTGGACCATGGCAGTGAAAGCGCGGAGTCCTAACCGCTGGACCGCCAGGGAATCCCCTCCATGAATTTTATGGCAGTACGTTGCAAAAATTGCATGAAATGGAAATATCTTTATAAAAATATAATCAATCTCAAGAAGGTATAAAAATGAAAATCCAGATATATTTAGAACTATTAAAGAAATGGAATTACTAGCTTAAAAAAATCTTTCCACAATATACTAGAATCAGAGATCTTTAGATGCAAGTCTTCTCAGACTTTCAATAAACAAAGCATTTCAATCATATACTTTCCAGAGAATGGGAAAAAAAAGGGAGGGGAGAAAGAATGGAGTGATTTATTTCCCAACTCTATGAAGCCAACATAATCTTGACAACGAAACCAGAAAATGGCTAGAGAACAGAAAATAGCACGTCCATCTCACTCACGTATGAAGTTATAGATATACTGAACAAAATACTAAAAAAGCAAATCCATTGACACATACAAACGTATCTACTGTTCGACTTAAGTTCAACTTTCAGGAATCTTAAGAAAATTACCACTGAAAGATCTATAAATGTCATTCATTCACCACATTAACAGGTTTAAAAGAGAAAATCATAATCATCTCAGATGCAGAAAAAGCATTTGATAAAATCCAACTCCTAGTTATGGTAAGAACTCTTAGCAAACCAGAAAAGGGAAAAGATACCTACCAAGAAACCTTCAGGAATAACTGTTAATGATGAACTGTTAAATACCCTATCATGGCATATTCAAATTTCACAAACATTTCAGGACATATTCCTCAAGAATTCAACAATCTAAGCAATTAGTATTCTAAACAATGAATAGTATGGATGAACTTTAATAAATACCAATTTGCTTAACATATGGTAGACAGACTTCAGGATATTCATTAGCTAAAAAGTTTTGGGTTTTTACTTCTTTGTAAGAAGAAACTGGAACAAAGGGAGCAGTACACATAATTGGATTGTGAATTTTGATGAGAAAATGTAAGGGGAAAGAACCAGGGCTTTATTTTCTTTGCATGGTTTTGAATTTGATTTAACATTCTGTCATAGTTGTTGTGTTTTAGAAGAATGTCTTTCAGGAACTTGCTTGTGTTTCCTTTGCTTTAATGGAGGCATCATCCCAAGGTTGTATGACACACTGGTGTGGAGTGGGGGAGTCAGATCTATGGGTACCCTGCCTGGCTCTGCCACTCACTAGCTACGTGACTCTTGGTAAGTTACTTCCACCTCTGGAACCCACTTTCTTCATCCATTAAATGGGGATAATAAAAGTACCCATCTCATGCAGTTATGGAGATGATCCAGTGGGATGAGGCAGAAGGTCTTGGCACACAGTAGAAGCTTAATAAACATTAGATGTCAAAAAAAAAAAAAGTTTTGGGTTTTTAATTCTATCAAATTAACTGTTTGTTGTCTTTTGGTAGCAAAGAAGCAGTTCATGCATTTTACTTGTAAATACCTTCACTGATCCGTCTATATTTGAGACACTTTGACAAAATAAAATGTTTCTACTTCAAGTAAAGGACACAAGCTTTTTTTTCAGTTTTACATTAGGATATTGCCTTAAATAGAATTCTGAGGCTGACTCTCCACAGTACACGAGTATGTGTTCAACAACTGTTAGATATCTAACTTTCGTCCACAGGATTGTCTGAGGCTCTGGATCAACATACTCAAACTGTTTGTATCAGTCTCCTAAAGTCAGTGATCACACACCAAAAGAAATCAGTGATCACACACTAGTATTTTTACACTTGTTGATGACAAATGACAAATTGTTGATTGCTAACTTTTTGTTAACAGTTATGTCTTGTACATCTCTCTAAATGCGCATATGCACCTGGTTCCAAGGGGTTTTACAAATGTCCAAGACCTGAAGAACACCTGAAGAAATCTAATGAATTTTGATTTAATTATACTTGTATTGGAATTTCTCCCTAAAATCATCTCGAGAAGCAATGACCTCAAGTAACCACACACTCTTCACAGAGTCATACGGGATAAGTAAGTTTGGCATGATGAAAAAGAGAAAATGTGGCATTTTAAAATGTTGGTGAGTACAGCACAAACAGATAAAACTTTGTAAAAATATGAGAGTCACCAAATGTGCTCAGCTAAAGGAGGACACAATTTCCATGGGGATTAATTTATTATCTGATTTTAAGTTGCTTTTCCCTTTATAGTAGCCATGTCTGTGAAGCTCAGAAGATTCTAGATGTTGAGTTATCAGACTCTTTCTTACCCATTGTGGGTGCTCTCCAAGCTCCAATGCTGGCATGCTCTTGCCCAAGACTCCCTCCTTTACCAAACTATAGTCAGGATTCTCTGAGCCCTCTTCTCAACTAGGCCTCAACCTTGGCCTATAAAAACAGCACTTTGGGCATAAATGATTTTGTCTACCCCATGCACCCTGCCACCACCCCCACCCCCCCCCCCCCCGCCACATACACACACTGAGAGACTTGAACAAATATTAACATCATTTCTAATAGCTCAAGGGCACACTCCAGAACGACCTAGCCCCTCTCCCTTAAAATGCCTGCCTGAAAAAGTTCAACACTGCCAGGAAAATTTACTATTATTGAAAAATAAAGTTTTCTTCTTTGTAAATTCATTTAGGCATATTTAAGGAATACCTTTATGGTGAAATCTAAAACCTGATTTTCTGTTGGATATGTTTTCTGTAAAAATAGACTTAATTCTGAGTGTTAGAGAATTATTTATGAATATAGATATACCAAAAAAAAAAATAAAACCCTTGAAAAAACTATTTGCATATGATATATGATCTAATTATCTGTGATTGGTTTTCACTTGTGGGTTTAAGTTCTTCCTCTTCTTCTTTTTTTTTTTTTCCGTCTGAATTTGGCTTTTATTTGAGCAATCCAAACTCATTTAGCTGGAAAACCAAATTCCCTGTGGTCCCATTAAGTATGTTGCTAAGCAAACTACCCAGCAGCATCTATAAACAGGAGGTCTGGATGTGAGCCAGTCTTGTAAGTTGAGAGTGGGTCAGTGCTTTTTAAACCAGCACATCATTAAAGAAGAAAGGAGTTTTGATGCTTAGCCAGCTTACATTTCTTCCTGGGCCAATACACACACTTATCGACCTATGCTAAATTTACTTTGGTTTTGTACTCCTGCCTTTGAAGCATCTTCCATGTTGCTGTATAGATCTGACTTAACAAGTACTTCCTTATTTTGAAAAACAGATCTAAAGATAATCTTCAAGATCTACTTGTATACCTTTCAAGCAAGGTTGTAAATGATAGTCGAGACTTTCCCTGCATTCTTTCTACAGGAAATAAATTGTCATGAGAAAATAACCTAGATTCTATACCTGACACTAAAAGTAAAGTAGGTTTTTAAATGGATATTAGATCATCTGTTACTGAATTAAATCTAATTAGTCTGCTAGGGCTACTGTAACAAAGTACTACAAACTGCCTGGCTTAAACAACAGAAATTTTTTGTTTCTTTATGCATACATTCAGGATTTGTTTCAAAAAGCAACCCAGGGTTTAACAGCAAAACTGCTGAAATGGAGTCATTGTATTTTGGCACTTATTATGAATGAGCATTAGGAAGAAAAAACTAATTCTAAGAATGTTTTCCTAAAAAAGAAACTAAGGTCTCTTTCTTTGCTAACTTGGGTCCCCCAGCCCCACAGAAGATCCAACAACTAAACTAAGAAGAAATCAAGGTACCTTCCATGCTGGGGAATTTGGATATGCAGCAAACAGATGGATTGGCAAGGAGATCAAGGCCAATTTAAGAACAGAGTTGTTTGTTTCTGTAGTTTCTCCAGACGATCCTGGCAGGGGCAAAAGTCCACAACAACTGTCAGGAACATAAAGGCCAGAAACACAGTTGTTTGAAAGAAGGCTGAGGCCTGAAGAGGAGCCCATGATAAAAGAGTTTAGGCGAGTACATTTTAAGAACTACAGCCCAGGGCACCCATTTCCAGAAGAAATTGATAGCACTGGAAATAGACATAAAAGTAGAGAATGTAGACAGGATAGCTCCAGCAAGGACAATCCTACAAACCTACCCACTAACTGGCATGTCTAAATAACAAGTTCTGAACTATGGAAAACAGTATGGAGGTTCCTCAAAAAACTGATAATAGAACTACCACTTGATCCAGCAATTCCACTCCTGGGTATATATCCGAAGAAAATGAAAACACTTAATTGGAAAAGATACATGCACCCCAATGTTCATAGCAGCAAGACTTACAGCAGCCAAGATATGGAAGCAACCTAGGTGTCTGTAAACAGACAGATGGATAAAGAAGATGTAAGATATATATACAATGGAATACTATTCAGCCATATGAAGAATGAAATCTTGCATTCTGAAACAACATGGATGGACCCGGAGGGTATTATGCTTAGTGAAATAAGTTAAGCAAAGAAAGACAAGTACTGTATGCCATCACTTATTTGTGAAATCTAAAAAATATAACAAACTAGTGAATATAACAAAACAGAAAAAGACTCGCAGAAATAGAGAACAAACTAGTGGTTACCAGTGCAAAGAGGTGTAGTGGGGAGGGGCAGGATGAGGTTCGGGCATTCAGAGGTACAAACTACTATGTATAAAATAAATAAGCTACAAGTATATCCTTGTAAAGCACAGGGAATATAGCCAATATTTTATAATAACTTTAAACAGAATATAATCTATAGGGGCTTCCCTGGTGGCGCAGTGGTTGAGAATCTGCCTGCTAATGCAGGGGACACGGGTTCGAGCCCTGGTCTGGGAAGATCCCACATGCCACGGAGCAGCTGGGCCCGTGAGCCACAGTTACTGAGCCTGCGCGTCTGGAGCCTGTGCCCCGCAACGGGAGGGGCCGCGATAGTGAAAGGCCCGCGCACCGCGATGAAGAGCGGTTCCCGCACCGCGATGAAGCGTGGCCCCCGCTTGCCGCAACTAGAGAAAGCCCTCGCACGAACCGAAGACCCAACACAGCCAAAAATAAATAAATAAATAAATAAATAAAGTAGCTATAAAAAAAAAAAAAAAAATTAAAAAAAAAAAAAAAGAATATAATCTATAAAAGTATTGAATCACTATGTTATACACCTGAAACTAATATTGTAAATCAACTATACTTCAATCAATAAATCAACAAATAACAGGGTCTGAGGTTTCCCATCACTGCATTCCTAGCTCCTGTTCACCAATGGTATCATTTCACCTTCATCTGTTTTCTTGTACTTGGAAAGATTCTTAAAACAGAAAAACAAAGCTTCAGACATATGATCATAATGTACTAAAAGACAGTGATTTTATCTTATAATCAGGCTATTCAGAAAAGTTCTGGTTGCTCAGAGAGCAAGAGAAAAGCTCTGAGCATATGTTTGATATGCATCTGTATTTCATAGGTCCATTTTTACTTCCAGGAATCAGTATAAAAATCCAAAACTTTTCTAAGTATCCAGCAGTGAATGAAATCAACTTTTTTCACAAGCACTGCAACAATCCTTTTCTGAACAGATAAATATGCCTACAAGACAGATAGACTGATGGACAGACAGACAGACAGAAACATACACATACACTGAGGGAGAGAGGAAGGAGCAGAGAGGGAGGGAGGGAGGGAGAGAAGGAGGGGAGGAGAGAGGGAGAGAGGGAGAGAGTGAGGGTACCATACGACATACATTTATATTTAAAATTACGATGTATTAAATTTTCCCACCAGACATTTTCAATACTGTACCACCTCACAATTATTCGAAACTCACAGGGTAACATAAAATCAATGTTGGGAATCACTGAACTCAAGGGAAATACTCAACTCTCCTAATTTTATACATATCACAACAACTATTTAAATATTTGCCTTTAATGTCCAGAGAGGCAGAGAGAACCATAAAGAGACAACCTGCAGAGCATGAATAATTTCAGCCTTTCTTGCTTCCATTCCCAAGGTTCAAGATTCTTCTGCCTCGAAAGAAAACGATCAGCCAAACATTTATGATAAGTACATTGCATAACATTGAATGTTTAAAGACTATAGTCATATAGTTTATAATAAAGGAATCTGAGGGAAAAAGTGCCTAAAATCCTGAAGGAAACTTACCAGTTTCCTGATCAAGCTGGGATTTGCTTAGCATATGTCTTAAGATGCTCTTTAGACAAGAAGCAACATGAACATTTTTCCTTTTCCTTTATAATCCTGCTGCTCCCAAAAACAACAGCAACAACAACAAACACTTCAGGTAGCTTCCAATAAAGGCAGATAGAAATGTAAGCAACAAATATATTATATCAAGAATTAAAAGATAAACGCCAGTGAATAAAGTAAGGTTAGGGGTGGGAAACAGAACAAGGAATCAGTAACTTGAAGGAAAGAATGAGTGAATATCGTGGGCTTGATGAAAAAGGGCACAGGCATTCAGTTATTTCTCTTCTGGTTTAATAGAAACCAGTATTAATCTCAATCAAGAAAGTAATGTATGCCCAGAATAATTTCTTCAATATTCTGAACACAAGCATTGCTGAGACTGTTTTGAAGATAAAGAAATCATGTATGTCACTTGCTAAATCTGCTTGCTAAACGGTATAAAATGTAAGGGACTTCTGTAATACAAGTAGCATCATGGTGCTGGTTCCTAAGCAGAATCCACTCAACTTCAAGCTCTCTGGAAAAAGAAGAAATGAAACTTCACAGCTTTATTTAGTACTGATATCAGATCCATATTAAATTTAATCTACAAATTGAAACACTCTAGGAGGCAATTTCTTATCTCTATCAACATTTCTTCAATGTGGAGTTGTATGTGGAGTATTTTTTAAAGGCAACATACCATTAAGTTAATAAAAATCAACTTGAAGTTGACAAAATGGCAGAGAATGCATGGTAAAATGTTGGAAAAACCACTGTGCGATAATCTATGTAAACAATAGAACTACTCTTCTCTATATGGCTAAGAGGGAAATGTAACCTGCTAAGGAACTGTTACTGCACCAGATGCTACAGACAAATGAACAATACATGAAGTCAGTAAGAATTCCAGCAGAGAATAACTGAGAGTTTCAGTCATAAAAGCCCCAGGAGATCCTAATCTCCTAGAAAGTAGAGCTTTCTCTCAGAGCATTAACATCACTACCAAATTGCTGTAGTCAGAGAAAGGGGATTTTTAATAATTGAAGTTTCTTTTTCAGAATTTAACATAATTAGATAATGGCAGCTGAAAACTTCTTCTCTCTTTAGATAAAATACAAGTCTATTTGTCAAATAGTACATTTTTCTGATTAATTTTTTACAAAATGACTTTTTGAAAGACATTTCTAAACCAACTTTTCTACATGAATAAAAATTTACATATTAACACACAAAATTAATAACCGATTCGAGAAGGAAAGACAAAACAAAAAACAATCTAGTATCTAACTGAGACGCATCAGTGTTACATCAGGTAGGAATATGCTCACTTAATTTTTATTGTATTTAATCATGTTATATTTAACTGACAATTAAGAAGTATTATACATTACAAAATATGAGCAAAATAATCCCTTCATTTTATAGACCTAGAGTCTTATATCCACACGACAAATTAACTTGCCAAAGGCCACAGTGCTCACCACTAGGCTGTAAACTGCTCTGACATTGTATTAATCTCCATTAGGTGTCATGTGGTCAGAATAGTGCCTGGTATCTAGTCGAATCAAGGCAGGATTCAGCCAGCTCTCTCACTCCTCAAGCTACTTAATCAGAGAAAGAAGGGCAAGACTAACATCTCCACCCCCCACAAGAAATATTCCAAACAAAATTTAAACTGAGAAACTGGAAAGGTGCCATCGTCTCTCTCTCCCACACGGGCAGACACTCTACTAGCTACAAACACTCACAATTGTTGGCTGGTACGCCCCGTGGTCTAATTTCCCCATTGGTGACGTGTAGGATAACTCATATTTTCTAAGTATCATTTAACTTAACGAATGATTTGATGAATTGACCAGAAAGGAACATAGAATAGTAGTTAAGAGCCTGGACTTTAGAGAGTTTACCATGTAGCTCTGCTACCTGTGTGAAAAGTTAATACAACACCTCTTTGCCTTAGTTTCCTCATCTGTAAAATAATAATAAACACATCATATGGTTATTATGAGATTCAATGAGCTAATATTTGTACAGCACATGGGACATACCTGCCATGGAAGCAATGTGGATCAAGTGCTACAACATACATACTATCAGGGGCACACTGTCATGCCTATTATTAACAATTTCTACAGAAGAGTTTGAATAATATCCTATAATAATATACAAAGAATTGAGTACAAATGCTCACAAGGGAGAAAACACTGCTGTTGCAAGAAGTAAATTGAGGTCACCTAAAGCACTGAATTACTCGTCCAGACTTTGGTCTCTTAACTCATTCTTTTACACATTGATTACGACTGACTTAGTCAACTTTCTAAAGATGCTGCAAATGGTAAGTCTGTGTCTGCACGACAGAAAAAAAGCACCACAGATAAAGTCTGTGATTTTTATACATGGCTTGAACCATCGGTGACCACAATGGTTTGAGGATACACACAGTAATTCTTTTTCTCAGGGTTGGTAAATAGTGAACTATACTCTGTATGTGCCCTATCAGAGGGCAAGAATGAATGAATTTCAGGTGTAACAGTGTAACTTTCAATCCCTAGCAGAATAGCAGATACGGTGTGCCTCCTGGGATGTTTATCGTACTATCAGAAGAACAAGCCAGGATTGAAATGTAATCTTTATATTAAATGGGAGTAAGAAGACTTTAAGATTTATCGATTACAGAGAATATCTATCAAGGAAATGGAGACAAACTATGACAAACAGAGCTTCTAAGATTGTTTTAACTTTTTTTTTTTTTTTTAATTTTATAGCTACTTTATTTATTTATTTATTTATTTATTTATGGCTGTGTTGGGTCTTCGGTTCGTGCGAGGGCTTTCTCTGGTTACGGCAAGTGGGGGCCACTCTTCATCGTGGTGCGCGGGCCTTTCACTATCGCGGCCCCTCCCGTCGCGGGGCACAGGCTCCAGACGCGCAGGCTCAGTAGCCGTGGCTCACGGGCCCAGCCGCTCCGCGGCATGTGGGATCTTCCCAGACCAGGGCTCGAACCCGTGTCCCCTGCATTAGCAGGCAGATTCTCAACCACTGCGCCACCAGGGAAGCCCTGTTTTAACTTTTAAGAGAACCACAAGCAGTAATCAGCCTTTCTCTGTTTTAGTATTTCATGATCTTCTCATCTCCAAAAATAAACAAACCTAAAATTTCAAACTTTTCTAAAAATATCTAACTTACACTGAAGTTAAATATATTAATGTAACAAAGCTTACTTGTAACTTTAAACATCTCTTAAAATGAATTCTAAACATCAACACTTCTCACAAAATGAACCTCCCCTGGGCATCGATCTGTGTGGAATATCATCCTTCAATTTTCTCTACCTGCCTCATATCATAAAGAAAAGTTATAGACACATACACACATTCATGTAAGATTTTTTAAAAATCTTGGGACCCTGGCCTCAGTCTCATTAAAATTATACTACAATCAACAGTGAACTGGCTATAAACACATGGACTTATAACAATACTATTTCACAGTTTAACAACTCTACAGTTTCCAGTCCTTTCACATAGTAAATCTCATTGCACAGTTAAAAATGAGGTGAGGCAGGTATCAGGAATTAGAAAACTGAGGCAAACAGGGATTAATGGCTTCCTACAGCTGATGAGTGACAAAACCTAGTCTTCTGATTCCTGATTCAAGGCATATTACCATGCACACACACAGGTACACACACACACTGCCTAGGGCCATAATCTATATTTTTATTGTACATAATATTTTTGAAGCTATTACCTCACCCAACGCAAAAACATATTGCCGGTTTCAAAGTTCACAGTGCTTACAGAAAATACACAGCCTAAATCTTTTGGCCCTTGTTTGCGTATTTTTAAATTTCACAATTACATTCTCTCTGCTTCAGAGAATTCTATTACCGTATGAAAAACTATTAACCGGCCTCATATCGACTCTGGTAAAAGAATTATTGAAAAAAAGAACATAGCCCCATAAAGCATGTGCATGGCAACAAACATAATCCCTTCTTGGCACAGATGCACAAATTTAAATTGCTGGGAAAGAATCTGAAAGATGTTTTGGAATCAATGCAATAAATGTTCAGAGAGAAATATGAAAAGCAGGAGAGGTATACATATATAAAGTTTAACATTAAAAGAATTCCTCTAAGTGGGCTGGACTTTCTAATAGAGAATAAAAAGCCAACAAATACTAAGCATACAGTAGGCACTTAATAGTTTCTCATTGCCTTAAGGAGCCTTCACATTTTATAAAAGCAAATAATGAGCTCTATTAAACTGAAAAGTGTTTTTTAATCTACCAGAAATAAAGTCAGAAGAAACTACTGCCTTAATTTCAGAGTCCTCCTGATACTGTTTTCCAACTCTGTGCAGGCCAGTTAGGATTAACTAGCACACTAGTAACTTCTTGCTTCCACATACAACTCATTCACTGTGAGGGCCCGTAGAAGGTCAAGGAAAAGGTTTTACTGAAGCAGCCAACACTTCCCCCATCCTGACTTAACCACGTTCAAGAGAAAACCCTGAAGTGCGTACCTATCCCCCTCCCATGCTAATTACAAACTTCCCTCACCTACTCAAAGAGAGGAGTCAGAATAGCCCAAGAAATGGCTGTAGGTCAGCTCCCAGGAAGCTGAGTTAACACTAATATGTCTGGCTTATGGCACAAAAAACTGTGTTTGAAGCCATCACTCATATTTAAGAGCCTGAAAATTTTACCTTAAGCAATAGGAATTAAAAGCTTTCACAATTTTGAATTTAAAAAGTTAAACTTAAAATCCAATTTTCATCCAGAAGAGATAAAGATTAAACAAAACTCAGCCTGAATGAAAAAGATCCTGCCTTTCCCCTAGCAATCAGGGTGAGCCCTTAAGTTTTCCACATTTTGATTTCTTCCTCTCTGAAATGAAGAAAATAGGATTATCTATCCTAAAGTGCTGATATGGTCTTTGTCCCCAGCTCCTGGTCAGAGCTCCTAAAATCTTTGTAATTTCCTAGATGATAAAATGTGTCAGGAGCATCTTTCATTCTACCATTTGGCCTTTGATCCCAGTTCCTGATACAGAGCTCCCAATCCATTGGGATTTCTTGGGTAATAGGAGCATCTTTGTTCTAATTAGGTGACTCTTGGTGGGCTCAGCGATAGCTTCAGGATGGAGGCTGGGCACTGGAAAGACCAAGCCATAGTTAGAAGCTTAGAACTCTGGAGAGGGGAGAGGGCTGGAAACTGAGTTAAAAATCAGTCATGTCTATTTGATGAAGCCTCCATAAAAAGCCCTGAACTATAGGGTCCAGAGAGCTTCTGAGTCAGTGAACACAGCCACATGCCAGGAGGTGGGTGGGTGGTTAGGAGGCACACCCAACTCCACAGGGACAGAAGCTCCTGCACTCAGGAACCTTCCAGACCTGGCCATATGTAACTCTTTAATCTGTATTCATTTGTATCCTTTATTATATAATAAACTGGTAAACATAAATACTTGTTTCCCTGAGTTCTGTGAGTGGTTCTAGCAAATTATCAGACCTGAGGAGGGAGTAGTGGGAAGCCCAATGTATAGCTGGTTGGTCAGAAGCACAGGTGACAACCCGGGACTTGTGATTGGCTTCTGAAGTGAGGGCAGTCTTGTGGAACTTTTAACTTGTAGGATCTGACACTAACTCCAGGTAGATAGTGTCAGAATGGAATTGAATTGTAGGACACCCAGCTGGTATCAGAGAATAGGACAGTATGAGATTAAACCCACACATCTTGTGTCAGAAGTGTTGTGAGTGTAGTAATAGTAGAGAGTAGCAGATGAAATAGAGTTTTTCTTTACAATATTAAATGAAAAAAATAGGTAAAACAATAGTTTTTGCTTTTACTTTATGAAGGCATAATTTACAGAGCAAAATTTACCCTTTTCAAAAAAAAAAAAAGAGAGAGAAGATTCAAATTACTAGAATCAGAAATGAAAGAGGTGACATTACTACTGACCCTACAGAAATAAAGAAGATTATGAAGAAAAACTATGAACAATTGTATGGCAACATATTAGATAACTTAGATGAAATGGAAAAATTCCTAGAAAGACAAAAACTACTAAAACTGTCTCAATAAGTAATATGCAATATAAATTGTATAACAAATGAAGAAATTAAAATAGTTAAAAAAAAAAAAACCTGTCCACAAAGAAAAGCACAGGTCTAGATGGCTTTTCCATTAAATTTTACAAACACATAAACAATTAATACCATGTATTCAAAAACTCTTCCAAAGTATTAAAGGAGGGAACACATCCTAACTCATTCTATAAGGCCAGTATTTCCCTGATGCCATAACCAGACAAAAATATCACAAGAAAAACACAAATGTCTCTTATGAATATTGATGCAAACATAGCAACAAAATGCCAGCAAACTAAATGCAGCAACATATAGAAATATTTATACACCATAACCAAAGGGAATTTATCTCAAGGATACTAGATTGGCTCAACATCTTGAAAATCAGTTAATGTAATAACTCAAACCAAAATAAGAAAAAACAAAAATCATGATTATCTCAGCATACACAGACAAAGCCTTTGACAAAACTCAATACCCTTTTCACGGTAAAACAACAACCACCACGACCAAAAAGCACTAGGAAGAGATGTGAACTTCCTCAACCTGATAAAGGGCATCTATGAAAAACCCACAGTGAAAAATCATACCTAATGGTGAAAACTGAATGCTTTCCCTCTAAAAAGATCCCTCTAAGATCAGGAACAAGACACGGATATATGCCCTTGCTACTTCTATTCAACATTGTACTAGAGGTTCTAGCAGGACAATTAGGCATGAAAAAGAAAGAAAAGGCATTCAGATTAGAAAGGAAGAAGTAAAAGTAACTATTCACAGATGACATAATCTTGTATATAGAAAATCTTAAAGAATCCATTGAAAAACTTAGAATAAAGAAGTTCTGTAAGGTTGCAGGATACAAGATCAATATACAAAAGTCAACTGTATTTCTACACACTTGCAATGAACCATCCAAAAAGAAATTAAGAAAACAATTCCATCTACAGTAGTACCAAAAAGAACAAAATACAGAGGAATAAATTTAACAAAAGTGCAAAACACGTACTCTAAAAACTACAAAACATTGTTGAAAGCAATCAAAGATCAAAATAAATGGAAATATACCTATATATTGTTCAGAGGCCTTAACGTTGTTAAGATGGAAATACTATCCAAAATGATACACAGATGCAATGCAATTCCCAACAGAAAACAAACATTTCTTTGTAGAAAATGAGAAGCTGATTCTAAAATTCATATGGAATCACAAGGGACCCAGAATAATCAAAACAGTATTGAAAACAAAAAACAAAGTAGGAGGACTCCTACTTCTTGATTTCAAACTTACTATAAAGCAGTGGTAGTCAAGACAGTGTGGTACTTGCACAAGAACAGACATATTAATGGAATTGAGAGTACAGAAATAAACCCACATATCTGCCCATGGTCAATTGATTTTTGACAAAGGTGCCAAGATGATCCAATGGGAAAAGAACAGTCTTTTTAGCAAATGGTACTAGGATAACTGGATAGTTACAAGCAAAAGAATGAAATTGGCCCAGAATATATAAATAACTTTTACAACTCTTCATTCAGAATATATAATGAATTCTTACAACTCAATAATAAACGGACAAATAACCCAATTAAAAATTGGTTTAAGTGTTAATTGGTTTAACACTTCTCCAAGGAAGGTATACAAATGACCAATCAATACACATAAAAAAAAAATGCTCGGGCTTCCCTGGTGGCGCAGTGGTTGAGAGTCTGCCTGCTAATGCAGGGGACACGGGTTCGAGCCCTGGTCTGGGAAGATCCCACATGCCGCGGAGCAACTAGGCCCGTGAGCCACAACTACTGAGCCTGCGCATCTGGAGCCTGTGCTCCGCAACAAGAGAGGTCGCGATAGTGAGAGGCCCGCACACCGCGATGAAGAGTGGCCCCCGCTTGCCGCAACTAGAGAAAGCCCTCGCACAGAAACGAAGACCCAACATAGCACTCAATCAATCAATTAATCAATCAATCAATCAATAAATCTTTAAAAAAAAAAAAAAGCTCAGCACCAGTTAGTCATCAGGGAAATGTAAATCAAAACCACAATGTGGTACCACTTTATACCTACTAGGATTGCTATAATCAAGAAGATAATAACAACTGTTGACCAGAATATGGAGTGTATTAGTCAGCTTGGGTTGCCATAACAGAATACCATAGACTAAGAAGCTTAAATGAGAGAAATTTATTTCTCACAGTTCTGGAGCATGTGAAAATCCAAGAACAAGGTGAGGGCCAATTAGGCTTCCCGTGAAAGCTCTCTTCTTGCTGTGTGCTCACATGGCCTTTTCTTGGTGCATGGATCCAGAGAGAGGTAGAGCAAGCTCTCTGGCATATCTTCTTATAAGGGCACTAATCATTCCTTACCTGGTTTTCTTCTTATAAGAGTACTGATCACTTCTTATAAGGGCACTTATGAAGACTCCACCCTCAGGACCTCATCTAACCCTAATTACCTCCCAACGGCCCCATTTCTAAATACCATCACATGGGAAGTTAAGGCTTCATCATATGAATTTTGGGGGCATATAAATATTCAGTCCATAACATGGAGACATTGGAAGACTGATACAACGCTGGTGGGAATGTAAAATGGTGCGGCTGCTTTGGAAAACAGCTCCTCAAATAATTAAATAGAGAGTTACCATGGACCCAGGAATCCCATTGTTAGGTATATACACAAGAGAGTAGAAAACATATTTCCATACAAAAACTTACACACCAACATAGCAGCATTATTCATAACAGTCAAAATGTGAAAACAACCCAATGTATGTCAACGGCTCAATGAATAAGCAAAATGTGTAAAATCCGTATAATGAAATATTATTCTGTCATATAAAGGAAGGAAATTTTGACATATACTACAACATGAATGAACCTAAAGGACATTATGCTAAGTGAAATAAGCCAATCACAAAATACCACATTTATGTGATTCCATACATATAAAATATCTGAAACAGAGGATTCTACATAGAAAAAAAAAATATGTGGTTGTTTAGGGCTGGGGTGGGAGGGATGAGGGAAAGAGGGTGGAGGTGAAAGCAAACAGGTCCTGGGTTTCTTTTCTCAGGTGATGAAAATATTCTAATACAAACTCTAGTGATGGTTGCACATACTGTGAATATACTAAAAACCATTGAACTGTACACAGTAAATAGACTGTATGATATGTAAATTATATCTCAATTAAATCTCTTTAAAGATCATTAACAACTTAGAAAGGGAAATTTTTGTCTTAAAAATTATTGGCCATAAAAACTTTCTTCAAGTAAAAACTTTTTTTAAAAACTGTAAAAAATTGTATACCGAAGAAAAATTTATATGAGAAATAAGCCCCCAAAAAGTGTAATGCAAAGCCCCAAAAAAGTGTAATGCAAAGCCCCAAAAAAGTGTAATGCAAAGTGTAATGCAAAGCCCCAAAAAAGTGTAATGCAAAGCCCCAAAAAAGTGTAACGCAAAGGGTGGGGAATAAATAGCAAAATCAAGCACTTTCTGGGAACCTTTCCCTCACATAATGATCATCACTGCATTATTCTCAGAATTTATGCATTTGAGTTTTATTTTTTTGAGGTATCTGAACTGTATTACGTAACAGTTACTTCAAATCATTTCACAGAAGTTTCTTTCCCTGATGCATAGATCGTAAACTCACTAAAGTTTAACTAGACTGTCTACTCTTTTAATTCCTAAGTTGTACTATATATACACTTTTGAGTAATAATATAACATAGGGGTGGGTAGGAAAGAAATATGTATAGACCATCCTAGGTTCGTTGTGAAGAGGAATCTATAATTTGTTTATGCAAAAGTACATACTCCATTAGGGATCACATGATTCATAATATCAGAAATTATCTGAAGAAATGCAATACGGATCTGCAGCATGGAACTTTAACAACAAAAATGCACAAAGTAATTTAAATAAGAGGTGGAATATTTTTCAGTGTAAGAAATATATTTTTTTCTTTTATGAAAAGCAGAGTATTTTACTTTATAGTGGGAAATATATTTCTACACAAGTCAACAGAAGAAATGTATTTGCCTCATTACAATCAAAAAGTATCTTTCACTGTTGAGGTGTCATATATGCATTATATATGAAAAGAAGGATCAGAAGATTGAGTTTTGTCATATGGATGTCATTTGTTGAGTCTACAGCATATTGTAAATCTACTCACAAATGTTGTTGGACAAAAAAGCATCATACTCCCACCTTCTGCTAATTCATGAAAATTAAAACATGCTGCTTAAAAATAATATAAAATCACTTAAATCATAAAGAAAAAAAAATGATCCATTGTGTGGACAATCTTATTGCCTATGGCTTCTCAGTGATTCTCTTCTAGTTACGGAATATTGTTTAATATAGTTTATTTTCTACACATAGTGAAAATTAGAGAGCAAGTAAGAATGTGTCCCCTTAATATCTTTTCCTTTATTCATACAATTCTTTTCATCCAGAATATGCACTTCATTTGATGACTATCCAGCCTCAAGTTCACTGATGAATGTGGATGAAAATAATAATAGGAAAAATGTTGAATCTTCAAAGTACCCCATGAAAAATTCATAAGAAAATGGTCAGGGAAAGTTCTGTTACTACAACAAAAACCTGGTTTAATTACTGAATTTCAAACTGCCCTACGTTTTGAAAATTTATCCTCTTTTCTTCGCCCTTCTGTTAATTATTACTTTCTGTCTTTCCACATCTCCAAATTTAAAAGGTGTAGATGTCAAATACAGTAACAGAGAGAATATAAAACTGAAGATCAGTTAATGTTGCTATGCGCTAATTGTAGATCCTTTAGTCCATGAAGTAACTAAAATCATTGTTACAAGGACCTTTGGAGATGACCCATAAATTTAATTTACCTAGATTAGTTTTTGCCATAAAATATTCACTGAAAGTTAAGTACCTGTGAGATTTCTTTTATTTACATGTGGGTACATCAAATATGACAGGAAGATGGGGTTTCCTGTTACAAAGAGTGGAAAGGGCCTACAAGGTACTTGGAATCAGAGGGCAGGACGTTGAATCCTAGCTTCCCCATTCCCTATGTGTATTTGCCTGGACCTTCACTTTCTTTTATTGTAAAAATGGGGTCCTACTGATGATCAAATGAAACAAGAAAGCACCTAATACCATGAGAGGGACATAGTATGTGATAGAGTATGCTAAGTGCTTTTCATATTACTATTTCCAACTAGCTAGCAGACATCCACATACTCCCAAGAACCGGCAAGCATCTTTCCCATGAATCACAGAACCAAATAATAAAACTGTGCTGAAATGAATGTACTAATTACTTTCAATTCAATTATGCATACATATTGACAAAACCTCTACTTTTTCATTCTGGCTGCTCCATTTAAGATACGTGCTTCATTTTATAAATTAGGAAGAATTTTGACATACTGTTTATTAGGTTCTTACGACGTTTACAGGATAGAAAAAATGCTATTCTTTAAATTTAAATCCAGCATACCAGAAAAACATATTATAGTGCTTAGTTGATGCTACTGAAAAAATAAAATGATACTTAGATTTCACAACCACCAAATATTATACCATTATTTCTATACTATTTTTCTATCATACAATTATGACTATATTAGCTTACCATTATTATCACTACATGTAGACCTATTTAACTATAAATAGGAGTATACATTACCTGATTTCCTTATTACCATACTATTTTCATTGCCAGTAAACAATCTGCACATATGTTTGAGATCCACATAATAAGAATGTCTTAAGATCACTGAGCCCAATTTCCCCTGCTGTGATTTGCTGGAGAATAAGTAAAGCAATATCTTCATGTGATTTTCCAAAGTAGGAATGGATAACAGTTCCCCTAACCACATACTATAAACATGCTTCTCACGAATAGTCTTGTACCTTTGTCACCCTATCACCATGCTGATACTTTCTTATTTATGTTCGGATAATAGAATGTAACCTCTGTGAACTGGGATCTTGCCTGTCCTGTTCATTGTTATATACATACAATCCTCTACATACTCCCTGACATATCATAAGTGCTCAATAAATAGATTAGAGAAAGGAGTGAATCATGTATTTGAGCCCCTTGAATTGCTGAAATAGGTAATGGCTTGGAAAAGAGATATGGAGGAACTAATACACACATCCTATGGGTGCCCCCAGCTTGATTCATAGGCTGTGGCCCAACATACACAGCTAATATTTGGCAGCACGACAATGAATCCAAACCCAGATGACTAGTAAGAGGCACAAAGGAAGGCTCTGTTGCCCTAAAGCACACTGTTGAACTTTCCAATTTTGAAAGTGGATACTGGGATAAATGCAAAGGTTTTATATAATCCTAAACAAATGACCAGCATTATTTAATCTAGTTGCATGCCACAAACAATAACAAAGAATTGCCCTTAACGCTTTTCAATAGCATGATAAAAGCTAACACAAGAATAAAGTACACTGAGGGCTTCTTATCGTTGCTCCCATGCTGTTGATTACCTCTTACAGCTAAAACCTATAGCTATAAATTTTGTAACTAGCTAATCTGTCACTTTAGATATGCTCAAACCTTACTTACATATAGAACAAGTACTGAACACAACTCTTTGGTTTCAAAAGCTTTAAGAATAAACATTTCAATACACACAGTCATTTCTTACTTCAAGAAAAGAAATAAGCATAAAAAAAGGAGATTTTTAAACTTCTTTCCCCTAAGTGGCAGAAGAGGGAATGAGTATAGAACTGAAATATATAATACAAAATCTTATTTTTTTCCTTCCGAGTCCCATTCTCAGTATAGTCAGTTCTGTTTAGGTGCCCATCACCTTTATGTTTTCAGGACTCAGAGTGCTCAAAGGAACTCTGGGACAGAATTCCGGTTTACCAAGCTAATAGCACTAATGGAACTAAATCCATTGTTTGTTTTCTAGTTCTACTACCACCAGGTGTTTACATTTTTTTGATCCTATTAGATCTAAGGAAGTCAGAGGCTGTCCCAAGGCCTCAACATGATTCAATCACAGAGGAGGCAGGCTGCACCTGAGTCCAGTCCCCCCACCCTCTGTGATACATTCCACTGAAAGGAATCCTCACATTCTTTGAAAACTCAAGAAAGCAGTCATCTGGGATTCAAGATAGAGTTTGTCAGTTGATTTGTCAGTTGATTTATCAATTGAAAAGGAAAAAAAGGAAAATAATAAGTTTGAAAAATTATAATTAGGAAATAGAGCATAAAGTATCCCCAGTGATGAAGTAGTTAAGAAAATGACTTAAGGGGATATGAAAACTTAAAACAAAAATCAATCGTGCTCCTCAGAGAAAAATAGCTGGGAGTGGAGGGTAGAGGTGAGAGTGTGTTGTGAGTTGAGGACAGTCATCATTTTAAGAATGGATTTAGGCACAAATAAGAAAGGAAAAAAAAATCCTGACCCAATAGATAAACTCAATGGACCTAGAAGCAGAGACAAGTACAAGAAAAATAAGATAACTCAGGATAGTTTCCAAATAGTTTGGATTCTCTCAAGTGCTTATGTAAATTTAAATTTGGAAGTCAGCAATTCATTAATCAAATCAACCCTAATTTGTACCATGATTTGAATGCTAAATCTTACAGACATAGATTGGCAGTTCTCTCTTAAACTGGTGCCTTGCTAGATTACATAAACTTTTATATTCACTATTATTTTATAACAGAAATTTAAATGATCATTTATATTAAATGCTGACATTAAGTATTAATAAATGTATCTTAAATGTTTATTTTGTGGCTGCATCTAAACTAAAAAATGAAGAAAAGCCATTATGTTCTGCTTAACCCCATGCTGCCTGCAGATGGATGACGTGATATTCCAAATAAGTAATAATGTATAAACACTGTGTTTTTGTGAAATGCATGTGAAAATTATGCCAATAAAATATCTCCAACCTGGAATGGAAGTAAACCATTTTGATGCATGTTAACATAAGACTTTACAAGGGATATTAGTCATATACTCAAATTTAGTTCTGATTACAAAACAAAAATATGCTGGAAATTCCATAAAGATCAAACTAATTAAAGTACTTAATTGCCTCTGACTAATTATGGAAATTGGCAAGCTCAGTAAGGAAACAAGTTTTTTAAAAAGAGTTTATATTTTAGGCCATAGCTTCCTAGGCTTCACTTTACTGGGAGCCACTTCTATCATCTCACATCTGATACTGCAAACTCTGTCCACAGAGAGTTATAAAGGGAAATGACTACATATGCATTCAAAGCTTAACTGGGACAAGCAGAAGCTATATTCTCAGACTTAGCCAGAAGTTGTGTTGGCACTTTCCTCAACAGCTATACTGTGTCTTGTTCCTCATTAGCATGACCTCTCATTTCTAAGTTTTGGTTGCTGTTGTTAAAAGAGCACTTCCTTCTATGGGGCATATTTGGAGATCATTGTGGGTCTTTTAACTCAAAAGAGCAAAGTGCCTGAATCAGGAAATTGCAAATCCCTATGAAATATTTGCCATGAAACAAAAGACAGAATTTTAGACATAAAGCAAAGAAGATGGACTCTGGAGTTCAAGTGATAATGGTTTTTTAAAAGCCAGTTCTGCCTCTTAATAGCATGCCCGTGAGAATTTGAGGAGGTTACTTGATTTCTCTTGGTCTCATTTTCTGCATTTATAAAATGGAAATAACAGCACCCAGTTTGCAGTGTTGTCACAATAACAGGGAAACCATAAGGGGTGTAGCTTATTTATGAAAATGGTAAGTGCCCATGAATGGAAGTTCTTATATTTTATATCCAATGAAAGAATTTTTCTTCATATGTTTGGTTCACTCCTTACTATAGGTATACAAGCATCCATGAAGAATCAAAGAGTACTCTGGGGTATTCCTGAGAGAAATTATAATTCTGCATTAGGAATCAAAGAGAAATGGGGGGAAAAAATAGTGAAAAAGGAGTCAATAAGTAAATGTTCTTCTATGTTTAATCTTTAAATTATTTGCAGTGTCAATTTCCACATAAAATGACAGCCTCCATTTATAAAAAACTATATTACATAACATGAATTATGTACAGTATTCTATAGTACATATGTATTGATAATTTGAAGTCAGTGACATAGTAACAAATATTCAATTTCTCCAAATTCTGTTAAACAAGGATATAATCCATTCTCTCTCTCAAGCACTGAAAAAGCTTCCCCGCCCTCTCCTTCTCTAGAGCTTCTGGTCTTACTACAGAGACCACGAGACGCGCTTGTCGCAAGCAGTACTGCAAAGGCAGTTCTTTCCACCCTGCCGCAAGGAAGGCATAAACACACTTTGGTGAGGAAGGTTGCTGTGCTAATGGTAGAACTCAAAGAGTAGTGTGACTTTTGGTGTTACCCCAGCAGGCCCCAGACACTGCCTCTTAGTGGCTATGCCACCATTCAGAACTACCCATAGATGTGTGTGTGTGTGTGTGACATAAAATCTGAATTTAGGAGTATTCAGTTAGTATATAGGAAACCAGTACATCTGTATCTCCCACCACCACCCCAATTACCCCGCAATAGTATCTGTATAAAATTTTTTAAATGTGTCAATATGTGAAAAAAAAAAGGTTTGAATCCAATTAAGACAGTGTTAACAAAGATGCTCTTTTTCAGGCCCTATCAATGAGTATATATTAAAACGAGAAGTCTCTTTCTAGATGGTTGCTGGTTTGCTATCTTTTAAGTAGCTTTATTGCCGATCTGTACATGAATGTCATCACTGAATGGCAACAGTCCAAGGACTCATATCGCTCCCACTAGAAGGAGAAGCTTCCATAAATCTCTACAGCTATGGCGGTGGTCCAGTCCCTGCGCCATATGGCATTCCACCTGCCCCAAGTAGTTTTGTTAACATCCTTTAAAGCTCCAAATAAAAATGCTGAGGCATAAACAATCAAGTCTGCTTTGCAGTTGGGTTTTTTTGAGCTCTGTGTGGTAGCTCCAAAAATTCCCCATGCTGTGCGTGTTAATGAGACCCTCCATAGGCACTGTTAATACAAAAAAGCAATCACCCATAACTCACAGGCCTTTGCCTTCTGACTATGTCTGACTGTGTTCATTGCATTTAGCAACTGGAAATAAAATAAACCGGGAGAAGTCAGTCTGGATGTCAGGAGGCAGGAGGAATGAAGATCTAAAAGTGACAACAAAATTTCAAAACTCTAGAGCTTTTTGGCACATTACCTCCAAGGATTTATTTCTAAAAGAACTTAGCAATTAAACACAAAAATATATTAAAATCAACATATAAGTAAACAGCAACTAGTGAAACTGAAAACTCACTTTATGTGTATTCTTGGGGGTCAGAACAAGAATAGAAAATTTCAGTTTCTATAACCTAATGAAAAGAATAGCAAGGAAATTAGAGCCAACTGATTGCCACATCCCTTTGCATTACTGTCCAATGACTTTGCTCATTCAAATATTTATTTCAATAGTTCTAAACATTTTAGATTAAATAGCATAAATACCAACAGAAATGAGTGATTAGCTTGCCTAGTTTTTTGAAATGTAGGGGAATACACTTTAATCTAAAAACTATAATGAGAACTACATATATATATACACACATATATGCGTGTGTCAGAATAGAAAAATACAATCCTAGAAAGAAAAATTACAATTCTAAATTATCTCTTATTACAATATTACATATTCAATGTTTAAGTTAAAAAGACCATATGGTTCTATAAATTTTACAAGTAAGTCAAGGTACTAATACGGAGAATGAAAAGGCCCTTGAAGTTTGAAGAAAATCTTATTAAAAAAATCGTACACCTTTGATTTAAAAAACAAAAAATCCAAAATGGAGGACAAGTTTCCTTTATCATAAAGCCTATCAACAAACAGAATTTTCCACGGTCTTCATAGTATCTAACGTTACTACCCCTCACTCTGGCAGTACTGCCTTCACTGCTGCTTCTAAACAGGAGTTCCCAACCTGGGGCTCATGGACCCAGGGGTCCACACATAGAATTCAGGGATATTTGTAAACCTGGGCAGAAAAAAAAATACATCTTTATTTTTGCTAACCTCACCCTCCAAGTTAGCATTTCATCCTATTGTGAATGTATGGAAAAACAAAAAAAACACCACTACAGTCATATTAGCAATTCCTGTGACTTGGTCACCTACATATCTTGAAGTAATTTTTTCCTTTCAACACCACCTTGAAATTATAATCATTTTTACACTAAATGTTAGATCACATCATTTAATACATTTATGAAGAAGCACATATATAGTACATAACAAATTTTAAAAGATTTTGCTAAATGTATTCTATACATACAACTGGTTTGCCTTGTAATCCTGTATATTTTATTCATTTAAAAATTTATTCTGAGACGGGGTCTGTAGGCTATAGAAGATTCCCACCAAAGGAATCCATGATGCAAAGAAAGGGTACAAGTATCTTGTTTTAAAGAAAACATCACACAGTGATGCCAGTGTATATGCTTCTGACACACGACTGTCACCACAGCTGAAGTCACAGCCATGGGACTACTCATTCCCTCATGCCTACTTAGGCCTTCATTGTTCCTCTCTTCTGCCCACTGTATATCCTAGTATCATTCCACTCTATTGTTTTAAGCACCCAGGACCACATCTCAGCTTTTATCAGGCAGGTTGATGAGGAAATCAATTTCAATATATAACCTAAGAACGGTTCTTACTGCCCAGTTCTTCAAGAACCCCTGGGATTCATGTATCAAGGACAGGGTCAGACCGAGGCAACACTGGGAAGAGGCCACATACGTTTTTTGGAAATCTCCCCTTACAATTTTCTGTAATTCTACCCTTTTTTTCAGTTTTAGTACCTTCTTGTCTCCCCAGTAGAGTATAAATTAGTCCACTTATCTCTGGGAGTAGAATTAGTAGTAGGCTCTATTTTTCCCCTAAATGTGCACACTTTTATACAGGAAAAAAAAAAAACAAACCTCAAAAAAGTGTGGGAAAAATACAAGTAAACAATAATGTTGTTGGAGACCACTGCACACATGTGATGTATGACATAAAATGATGTAAGAGAAGGGGAGTAAGGTGGGGCTGTTCCAACAGCCTGTGGGTCCCAAGGAAACTAGGTCCTTTCTTTGCTGGTTAAAGGGAGTCTTAGCCCTTAACTCATCAGCGAGTCTCTGGCAGCAGAGTAACTACACAGACGAGGGGGAAGTTTTGCTGCCTGAGGCTATAGGGCCACCAGGGTCTCCCTATTAGGATCAGCTGAATATGATCCTGTCACTTAGCAAGAGCTCCCAGACATTCAGACCAATACTACCCAAGCCCAAATTATGCACTTTACCTTTAAGAGTGTGAATAAAAACCATCTGCACTCTTAGATTTCAAATGCAGTATTAGGACAGAAATTCAGACTGCTATAATATAATTAGGTTCGGGTCATACTCATAGTATGAAGCCTACTGGGAATGAGACAGACTAACATGCCTAGCACATAGTATGCTCTTAATAAATATTTGTTGAATGAGTGATTGAATGCTGTATTCAATAGGACAGAAGAGAGTGCCTTAGACTTCTTTCAGGATTATATTTAAATCATCAATGATAATAGCAAACACTTAAAAAGAACTTATCATATGACAGATATTGTTTTAAAGAGCTTTACAAATACTAACTTACCCAACTCTCTTTATAAGGCTCACGAGGGTTATTTACAGAGGAAGCAACTGAAGCACAGAGATCTTAAATCATCTGTCCAAAATCACTTCATCAGTAACTACAGATCCAGGAAGCAAATGCAGGCAGAGTCTGGGGTCTTAACTACTTCACTATACTGCCAAGTCAGAATACGGTTTACCTCTATGTTGATGATATTGCATTGAAAAGGAAAAATTAAAATATTTTTTAAGGGGGTGAGAGATGAAGGAGACCAGGTTGATGTACACCTGTCAGAGAAGGAGAAGCTACATTAGGAAGGGCTGGGGCCTGCTGGGCAGGGTCCCTCTGGGGAACACAAGTCGCAGCCCGTGCTTGTCCTCCTCTGCCAGCTTCTACTACTCTTGCTCAGCCTCGGTTACGGGTGTGACTTAAATTCTCTGTTGCTGTTTTAATAAAGGCTTCAAATAAAGGTGGTATTCCACATTTCAGGTCAATTCATGGTGCTCACCCTCAGGATCTGCCTTAAGTGGCTGGTTCCTGTAGCTCAAGGGAAGAAACTATTTGGTCCTGGGAGGAGCTAGGGGTCAATCTCCTGGTGTAATGGAGAGTCAGGCACGTGTGAGTGATGGGAAAGGGCGCAGAGAGTGGCCACTTGACAAACCTGGCATTTCTGACATCCCCTAAAAGAGGGAGACTTTGGGCATTACTCACACTAGCTTGTACTTTAGTTATTAATCCTGTAGAATAATTGCTACTCATTTAATAGGAAGATTTCTGATTTTTAAACCTATTTTTAAGCCAAGAACCTCATTCCAACTGGTTAACTTCAAGTAAGACCAGACCTATGAAAATAGCTTACAAAAGTTTCTCGTGTTCAAGCACCATTCTGACTTTATATTTATATAGTGCCATGCTATTGACAAAGCACTTTGACACACTGACTGGGGGAGGGGTGGGCAGGTATGCACAAGATGGAAAAGAGAGATCAACAGTTCCACTGAAGAGAATCCAGTACAAACCAGTGAGAAGTCCTTCACCAGTAAACTTAAGAGTAGTGCTTCCTACAAACATCAGCCAGCTATCCTAGTCACACTGACTAAGAGTACCGTGGAGAGAAAATTGCCCTCAAGCAGCAAAGGGGAGAGAGCTCTAGTAAGTAGTCTATATGCACCATAAACTCAAGTGTTTCAAGTGCTACTTGAAAAAACATGAGAAAATTCACATTTTATTGTGGCCATTTCTCTAATCAAAGCTCTAAAGGCTTATCTCAAAATCAAGGCTTACCTCAAGGGGGATAAAAAGAGAAGAGAAACCTGTCTCAAAAGCAGAAACTTTGCCTCTGTGGTCCCAGAGACCTGAGAGTCCTCTGCATCGATTTTAACTATTGAAAGACGTCAATGCTTTCACAGAGCCCACCTTTTTAATGAAAAAAAATTAAATACTGCAAGGGCCTGCCAGAAAGGAAATTAGCTCAACATTAATGACCAGGAAAACCACACTATTGCTTAATAAATATGGCAGAATTATTTTCTCAACAGCTTTCCTTTAATGTTTCTACACTCTACTCATGGACTCTCTAACCTTCCTATCACTGAGAACCCACATATAGAAAGTAATCAGAAGAAGAAAGATGTACTGGTCCACATTCTCCTAAACCCTACAAATATCAAAGAAATGATGGCATCCTTCAGCAAAGAACTAGGGCAAAGATAAGGTAAGAGAATAAGGATGACATTTTTAATACAGTGAAGTTTCAGAGAATTGTCATTCTTCATACCTTTTATGATCTTGCACTGACTTGGCTTAAGGTGATTTCTCCACCTCCAACCCAGCCCAGTGATGGAGAAGAGACGGGCTTGGCGGGGGGGGGGGGGGGGGGGGGGGGAAGCGAAGACTCACTATACATTTTAAGATGAAAGGATGCCTTTCCCAGTCTAAATGCTTATTCAAGCAAACTGCTATCATAGATTAGCCTTAATATATCTGTTCAAGTATAATAAGGTTTTGTTTATAGGACAACCCAGTGTGGGGCGAGGGGTGCTAATATATATGTTCATGAGATAATTTCAGTTGTATTACAAGTGAAAATTAAAGTGGCCAGTTGTCAGTATATCAAAATAAATAATGACACAAAAACTGTCTGCAGATACATGTTTTAAAGCATCATCTCACACCATTTTTTACGTAAATTAAATGTCTAGCCAATAGCTAAAATCACTGATCACTGAGCTTGTAGGTATATGCTTTATCATTTCCTTTTACTTCCAGGGCAGCATGATGGTTATTATTTTTTATTCCTCTAAGCTTTCTAACAACTTGCTCTATTTTTCATGCTCAAGGTAAACAATGACATCTAAGAAAAACAAGGTTTTCTCTGATTCTACTAGACCTTCAGGCTCCAGTGTAAAGTTAAATCTAGCATCACCGTATTACCAAATTCTAACTACAGAGCTTCTTTATTTATCATCAAATGTACTTTTAGACTCACCAAAAGTGAAAATAATTTTTGTTTTGCATAAAATGTGACATACATAACAGAAATATAGGATTTTAGGAAATATTTCACTCTTTCATGTACTAATAGAATAAACAGAAAAGCAGGGTAGAGAGCAGTGATTTAAAGGAGTTGAAAGAATGGGTATTGGAGTCAATCACTTGCAGGTCTGAATCCTTTTAGTAGATATGTCACTAATGATATGTGACCTTGGGCAGATGACAATCTCCGGAGCCTTGGTTTCCTCAAGTAGTCTGGCTTCAAAAGCTGAACTCTTTACCACTGAGGGAACACTACTTCTTTACACAAAACAGGATTATTAATCTACCTAGGTAGGTAGGTACATATGTATTTGTGTGTATCATCATGTGATGTAAATAAATTTCGTAACAAACTTGACTAGGCAGTTTGACTAACTAGAATTTGAAGCTGGGGAAGGAGGGCTGGTGCCACAAGTTTGACTGTCATCTTAGTTAACTAAATGAAAATACATGTAAAACTTCTAATAAAAAGGCTGACAGGACTTCCCTGGTGGCTCAGTGGTTGAGAATCTGCCTGCCAATGCAGGGGACACGGGTTCGAGCCCTGGTCTGGGAAGATCCCACATGCCGCGGAGCGACTAGGCCCGTGAGCCACAATTGCTGAGCCTGCGCATCTGGAGCCTGTGCTCCGCAACAAGAGAGGCCGCGATAGTGAGAGGCCCGCGCACCGCGATGAAGAGTGGCCCCCACTTGCCGCAACTAGAGAAAGCCCTTGCACAGAAACGAAGACCCAACACAGCCATGAATAAATAAATAAATAAATAAAAATTAAAAAAAAAAAAAAGGCTGACACATAGTGAACATCAATCATGCTACTCCCTTTTCCTTAGAGCAGGCTTTGAAGAATAGAAATGGACTGACCACAGCATACCTGAAATGAGAGATAAGAGAACATCGTAGAGACAGTAAGGGTGAGAAGCAACAAAGGCATATTGCCTTGCTCACAACTTTTTCCAGTGCTAGCCTGGCTTACAAGTTTTCCGTTTAATACTGTTAAATGACTTAATATAATTTACAGTGTATTATTTTGCATTCTGAATGATATTCCTTTTTTAAAAAAATATTCTTTGCCATATTGCTCCCCCAAACTGCAGGTAAGAAGACTAAGGCAAAAACAGAGTAACTGTTTTACTTAGCCTCACAGAGCAATTTAAATTTCATTACTGCGTGTAAAACGCGTTCGTTACATCCCAGGTACATTTGCTAACAGAATACTTCCAGAAATACAATTAAAATCTCCAGCAGGGTAAAATGCTGCTGTACACACACACACACACACACACACACACACACACACACACTCACACTCCACCTGCATACTTTTACTTCTAAACAAAGTGCCCTGACTGGATCTAACTTGTAGTGCACTCTTAAAAACAAACACCCTAAAGGCAAGTAACTGTATATTCCTTCCTCCTCACTTGGAAGTGTTTTAGGTTAGTAGCACAATCCAGTTTCTTAAGGTAAGGAGATTCCAGTATCTCTTACCCTTAAACATGTCACAGGGCTAGTGAATGCCTTTGGAAAATGAAGTCAGGCCAAAAAATAGTTGATCTTCTATGAGCTAAGCAAGAAAACCTTTTTTAAAAGGCACTTCACGTTTCACATTCTTTCTGTACACATCCCCCCACCTTATCACATCACCCTAGTTCTCCATTGCCGTTTAAGGATAAATGTATTTATTCTGCAACAGAGGGCAGCTTGGTTCTCTTTCTAGAGCCAGGAACTGTGCAGCATGAGGAGGTGAGGGGGATTGTCGACAGAGGCAGAGGAGGGAGGTAGCCACAGGGAAGTCTGTGTTCATCAAGATCTGGCAAAAGGCAACTGGAACAAATACAAGTTGCACTTACACAGAACAACCTCATGTCTGGTGTCACCTAGAGTCTGGCTGATCAACTATGTATCAAAGTAAAAGAAGTAATTTTCTCTCAGACTTACCCAGAAGCCAATAAATTCAGAATACAGCAATGAACTTTCTTAACACCATTCAACCATGATCAAATTACCTTAAGCCTTGAAAATACCATGAGGTCTCATGCCCCTATGTATTATTGAAAGTCAAAGACAAATACTGCAAAGTAAAAACACTGCACCATGATGTAAGTATAAGGAACTGCACCAAATTCCTTGTTTCCTATGACAATTTTTAAAAATATCCTAGGTAAATTTCTTTTAAAAAATTGTACTTTTTGTTTCCTGCTTTACTAGTGCCCTAACTTTGTATTTAGTCTGCAAAATGAACAATCTAATACTGCCACCAACCGTAATTCCTTCCCTTCTTCCTCCAATAAAACTTAATATGTAAAATATTTCATATTAATAAAATTGCATGAATTGCTTGTTCTGAAAGAGAGAAGTCTCAGTTCTAGTTAACAGCAGATATAAATCAGTGAAGGGTTGGAACATTCCAAGTTTGAAGTGCCTGGTCCATCCAGATGGAGCTATGAGTCTGGAACTCAGGAGAAATCTGAACTGGATGTGAGAGTCATTTGGGCAGTTTAATCAAAGAAAAGTGGATGACAGCCCAAGGGAGTGCAGAGTATAAAAAAGAAAAGATCAAATACAGAACTCAAGTGAATAGCCACATTTTTAAGCAGGATAAAGGGAAAAGAAACAACTAAGACCAGAAACAAGTCACAGAGGTAAGAAAAGGGGAGTGTTAGCTGATGAGGCAAGGGAGGAATTTAAGAAGGGATGGCTGACCAGGTAGATGGGGCAGTGACCAAGTACATAAGGAGAGGCTGAGTTTGGCAACCTGAAGTCCACATCAGCCTTAGCGAGCTCTCCTGCAGTAGAGCCGATGGTTTGGGCAGTGGATGGAGTATTAACAGGAAATGCACAGAGATGGTGAGTGAGAACAGCTATTTAAAGATAGAGGTAGAAAGAAAAAGGAAAAGTGCGAGGGGAAATATGTATAAGGAATTTCCTCCTTTTTTTTTTTCTTTTCTTTTTTGAAGGATTTAGCCTGTTTCAAGATTAAAGGGAAGAAATTAAAATACAAAAGGAAGTTGGTAAGAATCAGAGTGACAGATGAAGAACACAGGAGGAAGCTTTGCTTTTCAATCTGAGTTCAAGTGCCTTTTTCCCACTCCAGGAATGAGGGAGGTAAGAATGAGTAAACAGATCAACAAATTTAAAGGCCTAGTAAAAATAAAATTGAGCAAATTTATGTCTAATGGAAAAGTGTGATAAAGATTTGCAATGAAAGACCTAGAAATGTTCTTAAAAGCAGAATTAAACCTTGAGCACACATCTGCAAACTTTTTTAAAGAAAAGAATAGTTTTTATTTCACCTAGGTTTTAGAATTCTCAAGAGTGATTATTTGAGATGAAAGAGAAGAGGGGTGTTAAATGCAGTTCTGTGCACGGGAAGTCCTCAACAACCAGAGATCTTGACTAGAGAGCTGGGGCTAGATTAGGAAAAGAAGAACTCACTTCTTCTTGGGCAATGACTTAGAGATCAGTAGGGAATCTCTTTAGTAAATATGTTGACTGGTAACCCTAGTTAAGAGATTCTAGATGAGATAAGCAATAGTATCTGTAGACAGCATAATTTTGATCCCTTTTGATAGCACTTGTTTGTACCTATTACTTCGACACTTACTTTGGCCTTACTGTGGGTCAGCTTCCCAATATTTAAACCGTACCCTATCCATTAACTGACTTTAAGTCTTCAAGACTATGTCACATATGTTTTAAAAATACTATTGATTTCTTAAAATTTCTCTCCTCTCTCATGTCAGTCCATTTTTAACTCAGTACTCAAGAGGCCGAATTACTTACAAACTCACAGCTGCTCTTTGGGATTCAGCAGGTATGCCCTGCCCTGGTCAGACGGCAGGAAGTTCCCACAGCATCGTCACTCCACCCCTGCCCCGGGGCACAGCTCCTCCTGCACACACATGCCAGACTGTGAGCTCCTTAGAGCAGACACCAGACCTTGGCAGCTTGTAGCCCCTCGGTGGCTAACACAGGGACTTACCCCTTGCAGCTATTCAATTAACATCTAATGAACTGACTATTGTTCTCCTTCTACCTTTAGTATTTGTTCAACACTGAAGTAAATATTTACCTAATTTCAGTCTACTTATGATCACCATTATCCCACCTTGCTGTTAACACTCTTATTTACCACCCTTCGAGCACAGCCTCTGGGAAGAATTCCTGAGATCCCCAATGGAATCAATTCCTTCTTTGTCCCACTACATCTGTTAACCACATTTGTTACTGTGTATCATAATTATTTGCTTTTGATGCTCGTCTCCCTTTTAACAAAGAGCTCTAGCAATGCCAGAACCTCGTCTTATCACTATACCCACTGCCCGCACAACGTGTAGTAAATACCAAGTACTGAATAAATGTTCGGGGAATGAATAGTTCTTATCTCACAATCCAATAAAACCATATGCAGTTGATAAAAATATTACTCAGTATTTGTTTCTAAATAAAAGAGTAACACCTAAAACGCAGTATTTCCTTTATGAAATTTCTTTTACAAATTATTCTCACCAACTCTGTGAGGCAGGAGATTTACCATTATTTCCAACCTTAAATCACAAAATCACTGATACAGAACATAACTGTCTAGCTCCAGTCAGTATCAACTTATAATTAGATTTAAGCATGCAGACACTAAACTTCCAGTTTATTTTGCTATATACTTAAACTGCCCCCCCCGCAATAAAACAATTTTTTACTTATTATTTTCAGAGGTAATATTTCAAATGCAGAAATAGATTTTTGTAGGTATAATAAGCTGCAAATAATGCATTTTAGTGAATTGTTAAAAAAGAATAAATTATTTTAATACAAAACTGCTGATGTTTAGTATGTTATTTACTATGTCAGTTTTTAAACATTAATTGGCACTACATAAAACTTACATTGTAAAGTGTATGAAAGATTTACCAAGTAATAGATTTTTGGCTTCCATTTATACTTATATAGAATTACAAAGATTTTTATTAAATCTACTGAATTAACAGCATTTCTCTAATTTAAAGTAATAAGGACAGTAGAAACCTAAATCCCATTAATATCTTTGGAAGATGGAATGAGAGGCTAGAAACATTTTTTTTTTAACTTATCAGTTCTGTTTCAAGTGATACCAGTTTCTATGATCTCATTACAAACTGAGCTGACTTTATCAATTGCTTTTGAAGACTAATTTCATCAAAGCATAAAGTTACAAGGAATAAAAAGTGAGACAGGCTGGAAGAATATAAGAGGCAACACTAGCCAGAGAAGTCAATACATTCAAAGTAAAGAGTCAAAAATCAGTGTAACATTTTAATTGCATCACTTTACCAATTGCCACACTACCTTTTACACTGTATATGATTTTTATTATGAATGAAGTTTTGTTTCTAAAAGTAGATGCATACAAATATTTTTACTGAAGGTCTGTTATGTGGCCAAGTCTTTCTTCAGGGTACTTTACATATGTTATCTCACTTATTTTAACTTTAACCATCCTATGAGTACTTTTTACAAATATGTATGACTTCAAAATTCATGTTTCTTCCAGAACATTACGAACTTAAGGTTTAGAGATTATCAGAAAAATATGAAATAAATTAAAATTAACACACTCAAAAAAATTTGTCTGAGTTGTCTCCAAATCTATAAATTTACTTTGGCAATGTGAATAGAATGCTGCCGTGTTCAATCAAATTTAATTTTTTAAACCAAGCTTAATTCTGGCCTTACAAGAACTAACTAATCAAGATAATTAATATTTGAGAACGAAGTAAAAGATTACATTGTTCATTCTGAAGAACAAATTGCTTTAGGGTTAGTGACCTTTCACGGGACACCTTACAAGCAGACGCAGAGCTCTGCTCTTCTTTTTCAGAATCAAACTGTAAAAGCAAACTAAGAAAAAAAAAAAGAGTTCAATAAAATGACCTACTCAACACTAGAAGTTTTAAATGAAAATCAACGTGGCATTTTTCCTAAAGCTTTCATGACAATCATCGGAAATTAGAAGATCAGTTGAAACTGATCAACTGATTGAAAAAACTGATTGAAATCAGTTTTCATTCAAAAAAGGTTATGGAAGACACCAAAAGACTAGTCTCCTATTCATTGTTTCCTAAGTAAATGGGTACTTTTTAAAAAAAGTTTTCCTGTTTTAAAAATAAAACATGCTCATTAAAAAAAAAAAAAAAAGGCATAGAAACAGAGGCTAAAGAAAAAAGAAAAATCAAAGCAGTGCAGAAAAACAGGAAATTAATAGGAAAGTGCAAATTATTCTCATTTTTCCTAGTTTCTTTCCCCAGAAGTAACCATTGTTAATGGTTCTCAGAAATCATTTAAAATTTTTCTCTCTATATATGTTTGTTATTTACATATCTGTACAGCTTTAGCTTTACATAAATGCACTCAAACTATTTGCATTCTACATTTTACTCATTTTGACTTAATATATACCTTAGGCATCTCTCTCTAACAGTACATACAAAACTAGCTCATTAATTTTCATAGCTGTGTAGTATTTTATTGAACGGGTATTTCACAATTTATTTTGCCCCTATTGAGGTTGACTTGAGCTGCTTCCACTTTTTCACTATTATAAACAAAGCTACCCTAAATTTCCATGCATTCTCTAGAATTCATAAAGACTACTTAAAATAATGAGTTTTTTTTTTTAACATGACCTGAAGAATACTGAAAAGGTTGAGGAAATACAGCAGCCATCAATAAGTTCCAATAAGCCAATCAATTACTTTGTAAATTAACTAAGCATTTATAGGAAAATAAATCTCAGAGCAATATAGTTAACTATCTGATGAAAAAAATCTCCATATATCTTTAAAAAGACAAAAATAATTATGGAATTGGGGTTCAACAAACCAAAGTGAAATATGTCATCAGTTAAAAGTGAAAACGGTACTTCTCAAATATAAACCCCAATTCCAAGAAATTTTAAAGGAGGTGTCAGCTGGAAGGATGAGAAAAATAATCATATTAAAAACCCACCAGAACTAGTACACCATATGATAGCATTCAATGTGCTTACTTAGTACTGTTACATTCTATCAAATGATAAATTGACCTAATGCTGAAATTGAAGTTTCAAAAGTTTAATATGATTTTGCTCCCCTGAAAAATTCTCTTGCTGCCAAATCATTACTTTCAAATTAGAAGATTTCTCATATTTTGGAATTTTCACATATTAGAAAAGATTTGGAGACAAATATCTGCCTTACAGTAATAACAGCAACCAACAAGAAGGAAAAAACACTGAATATAATTTAGAAATTCAGACAGAAATTCAGACAGATGACATTAAACAGAGTAATGAAGATTTTATAGATGATTTTTATATAAAATCTTATAGATTTTATAAGATTTTATATCCTAAGGTTAAGGATATTTAGGATTTAATTAAAAACTTTCTCCAAGGATTCTAATACATTTTGGGGCAAGTACTCTTCTCTTGTTCTCCAGGACACCAGAACGCAATACTAATGGGAGAATAAACAAGGCTTTCCTTCTACTCATTTTTTAAAAAAGATGAAAATGGGGACTTCCCTGGTGGGCCAGTGGTAAAGAATCCGCTTTACAATGCAGGGGATGCAGGTTCGATCCCTGGTCAGGGAACTAACATCCCACGTGCTGCAGGGCAACTAAGCCTGTGTGCCACAACTACTGAGCTCGCGCACCTCAACTAAAGAGAGAAAACCCACAGGCTACATACAACTAGAGAGAAGCCCGCGCGCTGCAATGAAAGATCCCACATGCCTCAAGGAAGATCCCACGTGCTGCGACTAAGACCCAACGCAGCCAAAAATAAATAAAAATAAATAAATCTTAAAAAAAAAAAAAGAAGAGGAAGAGGAAGAAAATGTTCTCTCTACTCTGCATAAACTGGCTGAAGGTTTGGCCTGACATGACGATTCCTCTAAATATGGCTCCAGATCTGCCCTTAGAATCAATCATACAATTAATTTATTTCTTTGTGGGATGTGTTTCAAGAAAGGAATTGGAATAAACACACTTTAAATGTTTGCCACCATTTACCAGAAACCTTGCCTTATTTTCTGAATAAATCAATACGACCTATGCGTATTAACTTAAATACTTCAATTCTCTCATTTAAACATGCAAATATCTCTGTTTAAAGTTAGTTGATTCTAAAGCTAAGAGTAACTGGACAAGCTGGCTGTCACTTCATCATTTTCCCTTTTGCGCTTTAAAAACACCTCCATCAATATAACCATAATCAATTTAAAAATATGGAAATATGTGTATGGAATATGCAAAATAGAACCAAATATGAAATACGTAGAAGTGAAAAACATTGAAAAGCAGCCAAAGACTAAAAGAGAATGATTCTCCTGTAACACATCAAAAACAATACTGTACCTGAAGGGAAAAAAGAAAGGTCAATGGTAATCACTAGAAAGTTAATATCCTGTGACAGTGTTAATCTATATAATTTGACTTGACTAAGAATTTTACAGGATGACAGGATGATGTAACACACCAACTAGTAGAAGCATAAGCTTTATCTTTCACTATTGTTCTGTTTCTTCAAGGAACTTAGAGTAGTAAGTAATTTACTACTGTCATTAACCTGGTCTGGGTGCATTATTATCAGAAGCTGCAAACTCTGCTAAAGTAAAAATTCCAGTCTTTTAACATGAATGGATATCCATTAGGGATCCAGTTAAAACCACCAACCTCATTTCAGTAGATATCTTATCTCACAGAATGTATGTTGCTAGACATAAAGTGTCACTGGTTTACCTCTAAAGATCCAGTGCCTTCAGGAAACTGGGTGTAGTTTTAATAAAATGGGACTCATAAGTTTTTATTACATTTATAATGAACACTTTTCATTTTTATAGGCTCTTTGAAGGAGCAATTTAGTTTATTAAAAGATGACTTTACATCCTTCACAACTCTCAGGTTTTCAATTTTATGTTGCTACCCCTCTAAATATAAATGAAGATATTGAAGTTTTAATAAATGTATAGAGTTATTTTTACTGACGTGTATGGGATGCAAGTTTACAAATTACAGAGAAAAGTACAGAAGATTAAAATCTCTTTCTAGTCTGATTCTTTCAATATCCTTTCCATCATACAAAACCTCTCAAAACCAACCAATGGCTATACAAGGTATATAACATTTAGGTAGTAATAAAGCAGGATTCATGATACTGCCTTTTCAGAATCAAGTATAATAAAATCTTTTTAAATTGACTTACTGATGCAGTGGAGAGTATAACTGTTTAACTTGGTGGATCTTTAATCAGTCTCTTTATTATATCTAACACATCCATATGAAATTTTCAGACATACTGGCTTTATTTACACCATCATACTCTAATTCAAGCCCCAAAGTAGGGATTATTACAAGTGAACTAAAGGTAGACACAGGAAATTTTGTCGGCTTACTTTCCCAGCGAAAGAACGTACTATATATGGGATCCTAATCAAGGAGCTGACATTAAAATAGTGATTAAGGCATCATCTCTGCCCAAATAAAACTCACTATCTGTTGGAAAAAAGAGACATAAAAATAATTATAATACATTACGATATGGCTGTAATAGATATAATAGATATCTATATTTATAATAGACAATTCCAAGCAATAAAGGGATCACTGAGAAAGAGCCACCAACTCTGCTTAGCAGAGAGACGAAGACCTCATGGAGGTGATGGGCCACCTGGAACTTGAAAGATAACTAGGAGTTCACCAAACAGATAAAAGACACAAAGGCATGGCAAACAACAGGAAGAACCCTATGTTTGCATGATTGCTAATCAAATGTAGTACCCTCGCACCAATTAATATTTTAATTCATATTTACTTTAGTCAACAACAATCTCAACAAAAATATAGTATTACAGCGGGAAAAAAACCCTTCCTATATATTTTCTTCCACAAGGGCAATATCAGATCCTAATCATGCAATCTTGATTCCCATCTTAGCTTGTTCGGATATTCAGGAACAATTCTTATCTATTCTTCTAAGAAATTCATATGAAAAATCTAGCATCACACACATTTGCTTGGAGGGCCCAAAGACATCTTTTAAACACAAACAGTTCATGAAATGAATATGCAGAGCATGCCTACGTCCTACAGCTACATAATGAAAATCAATGTGTTGTCCCCAACCAACATTTATCATGTCAAATCCACAGGCAATTGCCTCAATTTTAGGAATTCAATCTTCATGCAATTTTTGGAGATTTACACTACCCAATCTACATGAAAAACTAGATACTAATCTCAAAGCACATCTTTAGAGAAGTAGTTTCTTTAACTTGACTAAACATGTTTCAAATGTGATAAATGTATCACTCCTAGGATAAAGCAGAATTGTCACTGAGAAACAATCAGAAGCCAAATGAAGGATTTCTACTGACTTTAATACCAGGTTATTAACTTCCATGATCCCCACTCTTGGCAGAAAAAGTCAGTGCAATTAAAATCCATTAATGGAACTTAAATTTGTCTGGAAAAGGGAACTATCAACTGAAGTGCTGGCCCCAAAGTCCACCTGGCTGATAATTTCTCTGATGACAAGTTTCAAGAATTAAAAATAACCTCATTTGTCACACACTCAGAGTTTCCCATCATGTCGAATTCATTGTTAGAGAAGTGCCTTCCTTTATCCCATGGAGACCCATCATTTAAATTGATCTACTCCAAATATACCCAACAGGGCAAAGATGAGTGTCCTCACAGTTAGTTTCACTCGTGAACCCAGCCAGCAATTCAGTTGTCGCTGCTTTGTTCTAGGTGGCTGCCCTCTAATGATGGACAGTAAAGAGGATATGTAGAATTGACTCTGCACAGACACTATCTGAAACACAGCTAAAAAAATAGCATCAAAGGAAAACATTACACGAGCAAGAAGGGAGTTTGGGGAAATGGACTACTTCTCTATAGGAACGGGATAAAGAGAGAATAAGCGATTTTACTCTTGAACTCTAGTTGACCCAACACTGATCGATTAGTAGAGTAGAAACAGAGATGAGTGTGTATGGAACTTTGCGGATTCATAGACAGCTGGCCTCCTAAAATTCATTTTGGAAAATGGTGGGTAGAAACAAGCAAACAAGTATGCAAACAAAGAAATCCATAGGTGCCCACCGTTTTGGGAGACCAGGCATAGTACAGACGACTTGAGAGCTGGTCTCCTGCCCCAAACTGCAAACACTGATAATCGTGGGGAAGCAACCTAACTTTCTGCAAAAAGGCCATTTGCTATCTGGAAAATGAGAAGTAAACATTAAAACCTCCCAAACTAGAACTACATTTTCAGACAGATACCAGGAAAAGGAAATGGCTAATGTTTAAAGGTATATTTAAGATGAATTGTTCTTGAAACAAATGCTTTCATAAAAAGAAGTACTCAATCATACAAAAAAGCAAGGCATAGGTTTTCTTTTGTTTGTTTGTTGTTTGTTTTGACTTCATTCATGCAATGAATATTTATTGCCAGCATCCTATGTGTCAGGTGCTATTCTTGGCACTGGAATACAACAGTAAACAAAATAGATACATGGTCCCACTCTTACAGAGTTTTTATAATAAAGGAGACAGATAATAACAAGAAAAATATATAGTATGTCAGATGGCAATAGTGCTATGTAGAAAAATAAAGAGGCCCAGAGGGATAGGCAACATTGGGGACGGTGTTATTTTAAATAAGGTGGTCAGGGAAGGTAAGGCATATGTTTTTAAAGAAAAGAAGAAAAGTAATAATGTTTGGGAAAAAATAGACTAGGATTACGTTACTTTTTAGAAAACTATTGGTTCTTTTAAAATTAAAATTGGAAAACCAAAGAAACCCAAGAAATTAGATTTGGAGTGCTACTTGTTCTGCCTCTGTCACTGTCAAACATGAGGTAAAATATTTTATCTCTGGCTTCCTCTTCTCCATTTTTTTAGAAGGAGTGGCATGGGTTTGACACAAAGAACCATTAAAAACTAAACGAATTCTCAGGATATCACACAGTACAATCAGTAGCAGAGCAATGAAATGGCCGAAAGATAGCTCCCAATTGTTTGAAAAATCACTAAAATCTAAAACTTCTCTTGGAAATGATTTCCATGTCTTTGGAACCACATTACATGTACTACCCTTGTAAGAACTTTGTTAGAAATAAGTTGTAAATGGTTGCTTTAATAATGCCAAGGATCTATACACTGTAGGACTGCTGAATAGACGAGATTCACTGATCAGTCATGCTCTTAAAGTCTAACCACTCCAGTCTACACTCAGAAAGGAAATGAATCTCACTTTAGAATAGTCATCTATCATCTTTTACAGGATCTGCATTTTAAAATATTATTCTAAAATAATATCATTTCTCTAATGGATGAGAAATTATTATGTCCTGTCCAAGAATTTTTCAATGACTGAGACAAATGCTCCTGTGAGTAGTTTTGAAAATACTTTCAAAAGTCCACAGTGCTCAGTGATGCAAATGTCTCATGAGAGGTATCTGCTTTAAAATGCAATTTATAGCCCCCTTCTGTTTAAATAAATTACAATATGAACTGCAAGGCATAAAACAAAAATCTCATTTTAGTCTCTAATTAACCCCAGAGCATATAGTCACCTCTGTATTACAACACAAATTTTTAAAAACTCTGATTAAAATATAATATTCAGTAAAATTTTCCATGCATACTAAGTATTCAACAGTGCTGATATACATTATGATTATTAGCACACAAAGTAGCTATATCTAATAATACTGTAATGATTGATAAGCTCTTTTTTCCATGAAAATTCTATAATACTATACTTTGCTATTTAGGTTAAAAAATAACAAGTAATTAAAACACATACACACATACACAAACACACACAACTTCTTGGCCACCACCAACATTCAGGTAACATGTTGAATACTTTCATATAGTAAGTCATTTAGTCTTCACAACAGCCTGTGAGGTATGTTTTGCTACCCCTGTTTTTAAACATAAAGAAACTGAGGCTCAAGAGAAGTTAACTGACCTACCCAAGATCACAGAGTAAGAACCTAGTATTCCAACCCCAGTCTTTCACAGAGTCAACTGCTAGAATCCCTCTAGGAAAACAAACAAACAAACTTAGATCAGAATTATATAAATTGATGCTATTTTCTCATAGAAATAAAACTATAATATGCAATTATAATCCTTACCAAAGGCCTGATGCTAAAGGAATCTGGAAACATAGAAGAACATGTTTCATTACCTACTGCATACACTATAGTTCAGAGACATCTATAAATTAACCTAAAAATAATAATCTGTGTTACGTGTCTTTCACCACAATAAAAAACTAAAATTTAAAGTACATAAAAAGAAAAAAATAATAATAATCTAGATTTAATTCTATTTACTTCTCCATTCCAAGTTTCCACCAAGCTACTACTGCCTTCTAAAAGTCCACCTGACCTATTTTTATAGAAACAAATAGAGGAAAAAGGTAAAGCAAGCAGACAAAAAAACTGCAAGACCACAGAATTTAGAAAGGTTTTTGCAGAGATATTTTGGGAGTCAGATATTTATTGAACAGAAGTATTCTGAGCACCTCTCTGTACCAAGTACAACGCAAGGCAGGAAAAGCAAAAAAAAAGATGAAAGCTAGGCTCTTACCTTTGAAGAAGTCCTTTTGACATTAAAAAAAAGGCAATAAAAACAAATAATCACAACATAAAATATTAAGTGCTGTCTATAAGTGTAAGGACAGAAAGCTTTAGAGGAGATTCTGGGTGAAACAGTAATCCCTGATGATTTTTCTTTTCTCTTTTTTTTTTTTTTTTTTTTTTTTTTGAGAAAACCTCCTTAATAGTTTGTTGTAGCACTCTCATTTTTCCAAGTAAGTTTCTCTGGACGAATAGCTAATGTCCTGCAGTGTCCAAGCTGCCAGGTCAGCAGCACTTGAACACTCAACTTGCCCTTCGTTGACATGCAAGAGCTTTATGTGTGAATCAATCCTCACTGGCACCAAATTGTCCTTGCTCTGAGCTCTCTCATTATTTCTTCACAATGTAAAAACAAACAAACAAACAAAAAAACCTTTAAAGCTGTGACTTGAATAATGGCAAATACCAAAGGTACAAAACTGACACAATCAAGTCTTTCTATCCTAGCTGAAAAAATCCTTTTATTAGTGTAGTCATTATTGCTGGGAGATCTGTTTATATTTTTATTTGGAGGGTAGATTGGGAATGTGAGGTGTGACTATATAGTGCTGAGACTGAATTCTTTTCATAAATACATCAAATGTAATACATACATGTAGGACATCAAGACCTCACACATCAAATGAGTGCAGCCTTTCAAAGTATTTTACTGGACAGCCTATATATCTGCTTCAAGGGCACTGTCGTTGCCACTTTTAGAACTTCTCTGTGGGAATGGTCACAGAGCCAATTTACCAACTCCTCTGGGAGATCAGTCCCACTGAATGTCACAGGGCATTATAGGTCAAAGAGGTCTCTTCTGCTAGCCAAACACATATTTTTCTCCTTCTATCTTTACCTCTTTGATTTGATTTCACGAGCGAAATTTATAAACGAACCATTTTAGTACAAAACAATAAATAACATTAAGTTACAGAAAACAGCAACAACAACAAAAACACAAGGAGGTTTTACACTAAAAAATGTAGATCGTCTCGGGAGCTGTGTGGGGACCCTGCCGTTTTGCTCCTGCTCTGCCCTCTCTCGGCTGCTGCAGCTCTGGAGCGGGGTCTAACCCTACACAGTGTCACAGAGCAGCCCAGGGGAACAAACTGAGGCTGCTGATGAGGGGGCCTTATTGATTCGCATCAGGAATCAGACTAGCTGGGGCAAGTTCATTTGTGCCCTGCTTGCATTAAGGGCCATTACATAATAACACCGGTAAAGCTGGCTGGAAGCCTTTCTGCATCGTCTAGAAGCACAATCACTCAAAGTAGAGAACTGCCTAGACAGCTCCCAACTCAAGCACGTACAATTAAAACAAGCTACAATACCTAGTGTTAAATCTCCAAAGAAGCTCCAGGACACTAAATCTGTTTTCCTAATGGAACACCAGACTGCTTCAAAACTACCCCATATACTAGCTTATTCTTACACAATTGTGATTTTTAAAAAATCAATAAACTCCTTCAGATCTCACTACTAGTAAAATCCTGAGGTTTTTCATTACCTCTATCCTAGAACACTAGATCCTGCTTGCTTTAACTTAAGCCTATTTCTTCTCTATTCATCCTGAGGAAACAAACAAGAACATGTTTCTTTTAATATCCCTTCATGCAAGTAAGTCCCCCTTAGCTTTCCAGCTGTATGCTACATAAGCCCAGACTTGCTAGGCAATTTTCCAGTCTTTCTGTTTGTTGCCGCAAATCAGCTTCTCAAACTGCAGTAAAGGTAGGGTCTACGTTTACGTTCTTTCTGGTGTGCAGTAACACAATCAGTGACTCTGATATTCAGATTGTTTCAAGTGAGAGCATAGCCTTAGAAGCTTATTCTCATTCTCATAAGCAAGAGAACAAGAAAACAAAATAAAACAAAACAAATAAGCAGACAATAAGCCTCATCGGGGGAGACATCTTTGCTGAGGTGTTACTCTTAGGGGCCAGATGGGCACATCAAGTAAACATTTCAAGTAAGTACATAAAAGAAGACCAGCACTTGCCATCTACCATTCTTTAATTGTTTCTGGAAAAAAGTAACTTTTACAAAAAATATTTTTAAGGGACTTCCCTCGTGGTCCAGTGGTTAAGAATCCGCCTTTCAATGCAGGGGACATGGGTTTGATCCCTGGTCGGGGAGGTCCCACATGCCCTGAAGCAACTAAGCCCATGCACCACAACTACTGAGCACATGTGGCCTAGAGCCCATGCGCCACAACTAGAGAGCCTGAGTGTTCCAACTACTGAGCTTGCGCACTCTGAAGCCCGTATGCCACAACTAGAGAGCCCACGAGGGCCACAACTAGAGAGAAGCCCACATGCCACAACAAAGAGCCTGCGTGCCACAATGAAAGATCCCGCATGCCACAACGAAGATCCCGCGTGCCACAACTAAGACCTGACGCAGCCAAGTAAATAAATAAATAAATAAATATTAAAAAAATATTTTTAAGATTGTCAAGAAAAATCTATTGTATGAGTTAACCTTGGCGGGGGGGAGGGTCTCTCCCTGTTATGGGATATCTAATGTCAAACTTTCTACAAATCCTTATCTCTCCATTTAGTAATAGCCACTTAAAAACTATCATTAGGATACAGCACTGGGCTGAAATGTACTTAAAGCATCACTATCAATAAAATTTCCCTTGGAAGGGACATACAGTTGTAGCCAAACACTCAGGCTTTGGAATTGGGCTGCCTGGGTTAAACACCTCACCTCAGCCACTAATAAAGTAACCTTTGTGCCTCAGTTTCCTCATGGAGTCTGACCTATTTCACAGGGGTGTAAGAAGAATTGAGTTGATAGACTAAAGCACTTACTATAGCCCCTAGAACAAAATAAAAGCACAATTAATGCCAGTGATAATTATGTTGAGTTCTAAGTCATTGCTCACCCTTACCATTCCCAGACTTCAAATGTAGATTTAAAACTATACAACCAACCAATTAATTCCTAGCAAAAGACAGAGCTTTTTTCTTTTGTTTGTTTGTTCCACCAGGGAACTCTGGAGCTTTTCTGTTTTAAAAGACTGATTTTACTACATCACCCTTTCGGTTTGCTCTCAAAACTAACTCTTTCCCAGAATGACCACTAGTTAATCCACACCTCATCATTATGGTACCCATCACTTTATACCCTTGTCTTCATCCTGCTGCTCTCATCTCAAAGGGCTCCCCACCAAACAAACTATGATTAGCCTCCAAAATTCAATTTTGCACTTTTTTTCAGTCTTCGATCAGGAAGTAACGGCTTCCAACAGAGTCCATTACAAAGTTCTATACATTGCTTGTATCACTCATCTTTGCTTTTAAAGACTCACAGCTAAACATTTTGTCCCTATCTGATTTGTTGATATTTTAACAAGATTCTCTCAGGAGATTAATCATTCAGAAAAATAAAGTAAAAATTTTACTGACACAGTTTCATTTAATATTTTTAAATCCAAGTAATGGAAATGGTGAAAGCAAGAAAGATTTTGTCCATAACGCAGCTTGTTACTGATGAGAATTCCAAAAGCAAAGCAAGTCCTCAATTAATAATCCCTTTTAAATTACTTTATTTTGCGGCTGAATTACCACACGGATACTTATTTAATTATGCCCTGGCCCAGAGAACTGACATTTTTACTGGCAGGTTATGAAATGTTTCTTAAAGCTGTGAAGTCCAATTACAAAAGCCTTCTTTCAGAGGTTCAACAAAAGGTAGAAAAGAGGGAGAAAATTATCTCCCCGGTGCCAAAGGAAGCGTTATAAAATAAATGAAAACAAACAGAGTGAAATCAGATGAATGAAGCACGGTGCAGGTGGTTTAGCGTCCACACGTATGAGAGGCTGAGCACAGAATGCAGAGTAGAAAATGGAAAGACTGGTCTGGTGCCATCCTTTAGGTCTTTGTAGAAAATACTGTCAACATATTTACTTTTTTTTTTTCTTCAATGAGGTTGGCTGTAACTTAAGTTTCATAGTTGCTAATATGTGATCGTTACTCACAAAAATTAGACTTGGGAGCAATAGATATTTTTAATTAGCTATCTCAAAGCAAGTCCCATTATAATCATCTAATTATCCTCTGAGGCAGTTTATGCACAGGGGTGCTGGCTCCATGTTTATAGTTTAAAACTAAGAGCATTTATGAAAATACCGTGATGAGAAGGAAAAGAGCACAAATTTCTTAAGCAATTTCAAAGTTAGTTTCAGAAAGTAAGCAACCACTAACTACATTTAAACTCAAAAGTTAGTATGTAACTTCAGCTGTTAAAACTGGTACAACTAATACTCATGTTCCATTTACTCATATACCAATAAAGCCTAAAGGTATTTTTTAGCCTAAAAGCCAAAGGTTTAGCTATAGTCAATCAACAAGATTGCTTATCTAGATAAATAATTACTACCTTTATCAGGGTAAGATGCCCTCCAATAATAACACAAAGTATGGTTCAATCAGCCTTTAAGAGCAAATGACTTTTTGGAAGACATAATTGTATTATAGGTGGGCCTGAGGGTTTGGGTCAGGTAGAGAAAAACGACCCAGTGTTCCCCGTCTCTAGGCCCCATGCTACCTGCGTATCAGCCCTGCTGCAATCTGCAGAGACAGGCCTCATGTTCTCCCTGTCTGTTCAGATTCTAAGAGCTAACAATCTATCCCGTCTCCTTTTCCTCCCTTCCAAGTAACGCCTTTTGGTTGAGAATTTGTTTTTTACTTTCTTGACTCCCTGCCTCATCTTAATTAAAATTACCTCAGCCTCAGCAGTTCCATAGGAAGGGACCCCTGACATGAAGATTACTAGAGATTTCGGTGGAATATTTGTCTTAAAAATTTTTAAGTTCTTCTTTACAGATAGAGCGTATTTCCAACATAATTATGTGGCTCTCTCTACTTTGTCAGTTTGAAGTTTTCAAGCTGGGTTTGTTTGTTTCACATATAAACTGGAAGCTGTAAAAACTTACAAAATTCATCAAATCTACGCTGCTGTTTCTAGATAGAAATCTCCTCAACCAGGCAGACCCTAAGGACTATCTGCAAACCTACTTGTAACTCCATTAAGGTGTCTTCTTACTGCCATAGGCAAGAAATATTTCCCTTTCTCTATGCCTAATATAGTTAAATATCACCCATTTTAAAGTGTGTTTCCTTTTCTAGGCTCACCAACTGGTAAAATGTAAGAAATATTGCATCCACTTATACTCTTAATCATAGTACTGCCATTTAAGGAAACGTCTAAAAGAAAATAAAAATTGCCGTTGTACTATTATAGTATTGTGAGTATTGAAGGGAGAATCCCAGTTAAGAAATCTTCAAATTTACAAAGAACAATGTTTTCTTAGAGTTAGAATTGGAACACCAGTCAAAATAGGAAATACCAAAACTTCAGAATCTTGTGATTTGTCCTCCAACTGTATAGATATGGATAGGGACTCTGGCCTTCCCTGGACCTACCTTGAATGAAAAGGGAAAAAGACAAAATAAGAAATTTAACTTAGGCAGAAATTATATCCTTTTTTATAGGAAGAAACAAATATTCAGTTCAGTTACTCTCTCCAACAATTAATTTAACACATATTTATTAAGTGTACTCTTTATACAAGACCTTATTTAATACATGAAGGATATGAAGAAATATAAGAAAACTACAAATACTTCAAAGCAATGACAGAGAGAATGAGTGCTTCAGAGACCATGTATGATTGGTCTGCATAAATATGAAAGCATTTCAGATAGGCCCTACAGCATGAATTGGATTTTAACCAAAGGAGGTAAGACAGAGAACATTCCAGGCACTGCTTCAATGTGGAATTACAGGAGCAAAGGTGTGCAAAGAAGATAGCAGTGGCTTGTTCATGAAAAGAAAGGAAGAAATGAAAGAAGGAAGGAAGACACTTTGAGTTTGAAGCATGGAGTGATTCAATGGGAATAGCAGAAAATGGAGCTGAATCACAGGTTGGGCCAGATCAACAAAGTGTTGAGAATTAGGCACAGTCCATTTTACTCTGAAAGTAATGGGGAACCTGAGGCTTTTGATCAAGGGCACATCATCAGAAGCCTGGCAGAGAAATATAGTTTTAAAGCGTATTATGTAACAAGGGGACAATTGGAGGGTTACTGAAACACAAATCTTAAACTGAAATTAGAAAAGAAAAATTTGGAATATTCAATGATCTGGTTCTTGGACTGGATAATGGGTTCATGAATTTTTATTGTGTTACTATGCCTCATATACACATATACACAAACACATGCAATTTATACTGTGTGTATCATGTATTATTTTGTGTGTTTAAAATCATATATATAGTGCTATTTAATTTTAGCTTAAAGTTATTTGGAACACATTTCAGAATTGACAAAACTGGGAAAATAAATAAATATTAAAGGGAAATAGAAAAATATGATAGCGACTCCAAGGTATTGCCCTTGTGCCTGGGAGGTCATACACATTAGTTGAAATGAAATAGAAGATGTTTGGTGAGGCATCAATGAGGTGGAATAAGCACAGTTTAAGAAGTTGAGAGATACCTAAAAATAAGGAAGGTATATTAGATATAGGCAGCTAAAAATAAGGAAGAGAACTCATAAGAAAGATTAAGGATGGAAAAATATAGATTTAGCAAAGTTCAGCAGACTACTAGCATAGAATCAATTTTTTAAAAAGGGATGAGATCAAAAAGGAGAAAACAGAGAGAGGAAAAAAAAAAAAAAAACTTGGAAGAGAATCTAGGAAATCAAATACCTAGGAAATCCAAAACAGATTTCAAGCAGAAAGATGAGCAAACAGGGCGGTGAAGGAAAGGAAGGAAGTGGATCTAGGGAGCCCGAAGCCAAAGAAAGCTGAAGCAGAAAATGCTGGGCAATAATGTAAATATCACAAAGAGTTCATGGAACAAAAGCAGCAGGAAAAGGCCACTGAACCTGACCATCTGTGACCTTCAAAAGCAACCATCACAGTGGAGAGGCGAGCATAGAACCAGATGATCAGAACGAGAGGGTGCAAGAGGAGGCAACTCCCACAGCTGCCTCCCCCCTTCCCTTGCAGAAATCTGATAGTGAATAGTAAGGTTGAGATATGAAGAGGTATTGAGATAAAGGGGAGGAATTCTGTGTACTGACTTAGAGAAAAGGAAGCAATGGAAGATATAGGAGTGAGGGGGAAATCATTTCTTAAACAAGATCATAGAAAAAGGTGAAAGGAATAGGCTAAAAGGTCCAGGGAAATTTCTTGGGAAGAAAAGGGATGGTGAAGGATGTTAAACCAAAATGCTTCGCTGCTTTTTAGACAACTGAAGAGGCAAGATGGTCCACTAAGGAAGAGTAGAGTGTTGGAGCTTAGAGAGAGTGGAAAGTGTTGGAAGTAGCCTTTGTGAGATACGGAGAATAATTTCTCAAGAGGACACATTCCAAAGAGCAAGAATTAACTAGATACATCACAGCATCCCTGGACTAATTTTTCTGTCATCCAATTTTTCTCTAAATGGACTACCATTGTCATGTAAAAGTAGTCATTAGCCAATATGGTGAATGCAATGGGACTTAACATTCTACATTTTAGAAATTCATGCTCTTGGAGAAGGTTTTTTTGATCCTCAGGGATATTGACAGAATTGGCTTCAATCAAGTTATTGAGAGGGACAAGAACACCAGACAGATAAGTCTGGAAACAGGAAAGGAAAAGCCTAGAGTACAAACAGGTAGGTAGGCTTACAATAACAGAGCAGTGGGAAAGCCCTGCTCACCTTTCAGGAGACATGAAAATGAAGGAGACTGAGCAAAGACAGGTTCAAAGGTTCAAAAATCCAGACTAGAAGACTGAAATCCTGCTTAACGTTGCCCTTGTTTTTTCTTATCATCAACAGAACTGGGAGAATCACTAAATCATCTTAACCATTCATACCCCCAGTCTTCATCATGCTGTATTGAACCAGATTATCTCTCTCTTTCTCTTAAATTTCCAGGGAATTGTTAATGATGAGTGAGGTCTGGGAACCCTTATCTAGAAGGTTAATTTCACTTTATAAAAGAATACATCACAGATTTTCCTTTAAAAAGCAAGCAAGGGGGCTTCCCTAGTGGCGCAGTGGTTGAGAATCCGCCTGCCAATGCAGGGGACACGGGTTCGAGCCCTGGTCTGGGAAGATCCCACATGCCGCGGAGCAACTAAGCCCGTGAGCCACAACTACTGAGCCTGCGCGTCTGGAGCCTGTGCTCCGCAACAAGAGAGGCCGCGATAGTGAGAGGCCCGCGCACCGCGATGAAGAGTGGCCCCTGCTTGCCGCAACTGGAGAAAGCCCTCGCACAGAAACAAAGACCCAACACAGCCAAAAATAAATAAATTAATTAATTAAAAAAAAAATCAACAGGACTAGGTGACAGGGATGCCTGGAACCAGTCCTCTAAAAAAAAAAAAAAAAAAAAAAGCAAGCAACTTTTGTTCCCTAATTATGTATTACTCCTGTCGGCACAAAAATACAGACGCTTTAATACACTCAATGGATAAATAAAATGATGGTAAAACCCAATTATAAAAGGATATGACTATTACACATATGAAGGTTCAGGTTAAAAAGCAGAGCAATGGTGCCGAAGTAAAAGACAATTCAAGGTCAGATTTGTGACTACCAAGGGACGTCTGCTGTTTGTGTCTGCCTGGCGCCATTCCCATCTTCTGCCCTCTCCTCGGGTGGACTTCCCATTCTCAGTTCACATGCTCCGGTAGCGTTCTCAATCGCTATACTCGAATTCTGCCAAGGGCCTAGCCAGTTACAGATCTTTGAACCTTTATCCACAGTGTCTAAGCCAACAGTGGGCCAGAAGAGCAAAGCATAGGCAATTAGAGCTGTTCCCTGGGATTTTATAAATGTTCAATGAGAGAAAAAGACTGTCTTCCTCCTGGGGAACTGAGCTAAGGCAATGAATGTCTGAAAATAATTGCCACCATGTGTCCCTCTAAACCTTGCCTCATGTAGGAAAAAATAAATACAGAGAAGCAGAGCTGAGTAAGTTGAGACAAAGAGGGAGAAGAATGTGACAACACCATTTGAGTACCTCAACTTCTGAGGTCAGTTTCACCCCTGGACCTCCCAGTTTCATGCATCAATACACCATCCTCCAAATCCCTTAATCTGTCCCTTTTCACTGTTAACGTAAGCTAGATTGATTTAGATTTCTGTCATCTGCCATCCAAAAACCCCTGAGAGACAAATATGTTATGATGGCCAACCCAGAATAAATCGGTCTGTGCCATCTAAATGTCATCTCAGCTTCTGAGAACCTTGGTGGTAGAGGCGCTGTGGGCAAGAGGGTGAGATGAGGGGGACGACTGACATTAGATTCACCAGAGAAGATGAAAGAAACGTGGTATCTGCTAGTGTATCCATAGTCCCTGTTTCAGGCCACTCTCACTTTTGCAAATTCATCGAGAAATTGCATATTATTAGACATTGCCTGTATTATCTCACCGAAGGCATACCTTCAATACTTCACTACACAGACTAAAACTGACCAGTGCTTCTGTCTAGGCAAACACATTCTGAACAGCACACTTCCCAAGGGTCAACTGGAAGTCACATTTTGAAACTGAAGTGAATTCTTCAACTTGTTCTCATCTTTCCTTTTAATCTAGTCATTCAGGCAATTATTAAAAAACAGCCTGCTATTCCTAAGAAACGCAATTAAGTAGACAGGCTAAACCATGATTTGGAAGGCATTCTCATTAATGGAAGTGATATAAGAGAGAAAAGACATCAAAAGCTCAAATGGAAAAAAATACGCACAGATCTTACCTTTACTCTAAGGAGCTTGAAAATTCAGTGTTAAGAAAAAGTAGCCATCCTTACATTGAGATTTCTTTAATGAAACTCTTAAAACCCCAGAGGAAACTGCTGAAAATTAGATTAAAATGGTTCTATGGTTATTGCCTTAATACTCAAGCCCAAAATGAAGTAGAGAATGCCTTAATTTACCAATTCACTAAATCTTTACTCAACTATATAATTTATAATGCTGGTGATGAGTTTCTTTGTTACTTTTCTTTCTTTTTGTATATTTGCTGACTTATGAAAAAAATCCCTCCCATTACAATAAAATGTGTCTGACTTTGACAATCTATAACAATAACAATATTTATTAAGCACTTACTATGTGCCAGATTCTATCCTATGTGTTTTCCATGTATTCATTTATTCAATCTGGTCAACGACCCTATAAGGTAGGCACTAATTATTTCCTTTTTACAGATGAGAACACTAAGGCAAAGAGAGGTTGCATAACATCTCTGCGGCCTCAGAATAAGAAGTAGAGACAGAACTGTTGGAACTCAAGCAGTTTGGCTCCAGGACCAATGCTCTTAATCACTGTGCTTAAGAGCAGTGTTAGATTAAGCTCTATTCTATTTCCTTTTGTATGTGAGACTGTATGTGCTATGAACAACAAAAAACAAGCAAATCATGGCAGAAGGGAAGAAGCAGCACCCTAAAAGACAGCTAAAAAAAAATGTATGGGGGTAGGGGGAGGAGGAAAGCCAGAAGATGGGAATGGAATGAAGAACGGTACTGGGAAGGAAAACAGTGGAAGCAGCCAGTGGTTTAATTTGGTGCCCTCAGAATCCTCACAGGTGAGTACTGGTCAGAAAAGGTACAGGAGGGCTTCCCTGGTGGCGCAGTGGTTGAGAATCTGCCTGCCAATGCAGGGGACACGGGTTCGAGCCCTGGTCTGGGAAGATCCCACATGCCGCGGAGCAACTGGACCCGTAAGCCACAATTACTGAGCCTGCGCGTCTGGAGCCTGTGCTCCACAACAAGAGAGGCCACGATAGTGAGAGGCCCGCACACCGCGATGAAGAGTGCCCCCGCTTGCCACAACTAGAGAAATCCCTTGCACAGAAACGAAGACCCAACACAGTCAAAAATAAATATTAAAAAAAAAAAAAAAAAGAAAAGGTACAGGAGACTAGATCCTCACTTTGGAAAGTCTGCAATATTAGGCTTAATTAAATTAGAGTTAATTAAGTATCAATTAGAGATTTAGTGATAATTTTTGAGCAGGGTGATATGATTTTCTCCTTTACTTTATGAAAAAGGATCGGAAATTCTGGATAGGGAAAACTGCAGTTAGAAAGTTACTTCGAGGCTAAATCCCAAGATCCAAATGAGATAATGGGGACCCAACGCTGGGTCAGATGGGATGGGAAAAAGGGAAGGCTTGGAGGCTGTAAACATGTCTGACAGGGTAAAAAGAGGGGAAAACTGAGAGATCATAAGAAGGGGATGGGCAAAAAATAGAGATGGAATCAATTCCAGGAAGGTTTAAAAACATCCCATGGTTTTGGGGGAAAAAAAAAAAAAAAAAAAAGGAGGAGGGAGTCAACAAAGGTTTCTAGAAGGAAAAGAAATCTTGAGTGAGACTTGCTGAATGAGTAAGAGCTCGGGATAAAGGGAGTGGGAGACGGTAAAGGGGTGAGGGGAAGGAGGAAATTGGATTAATTGAAGAAGAAGGACCAGTGTGAGCACCTAGGGACAAGAGAAAACCCTGTGATGGAAGAACCAAGAAAGAGCCTTGACACAAGAATGGATCAGGTAGTGAAAGGATATAAGGGAGCTTAGAGACTTCAGCTTTGAGGGTTCATGGATCTTTGTCCTGCTTCACTGCATTAATATTGTACAGCTATTCCTCATCTGCCTGCTCCCTGGAGTAGAAATTTTATTTTGTCTTAGATTCTTCCAGAACACTCCTGTCCCTCACATTCTGCATGTTTTCATTTCTCTCACATAATGTCTTCACCCTCATCTTATCCACAGTTTGTTTCATCATAAAGTTTAGGCTTTCCATGATCCCTCATGGCCATCTGACACTCCATGGCATTCTTTCAGCTTCCTCTCAAATGTTAACTCTTTATCTTGATCTGTCTAATCCACTCCTATCTTTTAATCAGGCTGTGTCACAGGACCAGTGACCTATAGCTTGATGATCTTTGGAACAGGTGCCCACTCCAAAAACAATCACCTGCAAGGGTAATTTGATTCAAATCATCACAGCTTCCTCTATTTCTAGAGTTTTCCCTAAAACCAAAAAGTTATCAAACGACCAGAATAAGTTTTTATTCTTAATTTGCAATTCTATGGCCAAAAAATAGTGGGAAAAATAGAAGGATTTGGATCACACAAATAATGAAGAGTTGTAAGTATCCATATTTTTCCAACATAAGACGTATCATCAATAGTTAGCTTTGGTAAGCCTGAGAATAGAGACATATTTTAAAAAATATATAACTCAATTTAATAGTGAGATAATGATTTTATTTTGAAGAGACTTTTTTTAAAATAAATATTCACCATCTTTTACCTTTGAGTGTCCATAGGACCTTCCAAACATATCTTTTCTTGCTTATTTAGAAAATTCTGTAAGAAACATTGATGACAAGGTTTATGGTAACAACTCAACAAAATTAAAGAAATGAAATCAGTCGTCCTTTCCTTTATAGTCCTTCCCATGCTTCAATAAAATGTGTACTATTAGGAACCTTACTTTCAATCCCATAAAGTAATTGTTTTTCCAAATTTACGTAAAGGTTTAAACATCACCTAAATAAAATATAGGTTATTAGGAATTTCTTGGAATATAATTCAACATTTTAAGAGAGTCTAGTACAAAGCCATGCAACTTATCAGGATCTCAATAAACATCTATGAAAGAACAGATTAAAGAAGAAGATCTAAACTGTAGCCATAGGGCACATCTGGCTCAAAGACTTGTTTTGTTTGACCCACACCAGTGTGGCAAAATTGTTTTTTAATTAATTGCATATGCGTGTGTGTTTCTGTTTGTGTGTCTGTGTGAAATTTCACTGAAAAAAATGCAAATTTCAGGGTTCTAAAAATCAAAACAAAACAAAAACTGGAAGTTCTGGCAAAACTAGGCCTGCATTCTCACATGCCAACAATCACTTTAAGTTAAAAACTACACTCTTTAACCTGGCGTTCGGATCAGTTTGTCACAGTCCCCACCACTCTTCATAGTTTACCACTGGTTAAAAGAGTCTGTGGTTGCCTCCTCACGGAGACATTGTAAGTGTAACAGAAAAAAGAAGTACTATTTCCTCTGCACTGTAGGGACTTTCCAGACCACCTACAAGAGCCATTCCATTCCTTCGAGAGCCTCCCATCCATACTTCTGAACATACCCTTCTATTTAAAGTCATTACGTATCTCCCTCAGACTCAAAAAGCTGCTAAATAACAGACTTACCCTTGAATCTGCATGTTCAGACCCAAAATCCAGTGCTTATCTGGCCTTGGCACAGCTAATATGGCTAGCAATGAGTAAGACTCATTTTTTCAAACAGGAATTAGGAAGATGCTCTTATCTATATGAATATAGCCATTTTTACATCTAAGATTAAATTTACTACACACAATAGGCAAAATAAGAAAGACATCCATTTAGTTTAACTTCAAAAACCATATATATTCTCTCCTCTCTGAATTCTCATCTTATTTCCCTCAACAGTAAAAGAAAAGTCAGATACAGAAAGCATCAGACTACCCACAAATAGGCAACTATGAAAGAGAAGTATGTCAATCTTCAGAGAAGCCTCAGAAGCAAACTTTGGCAAAACATTACTTTTCTCCCCCTTTCAGAAACTTCTCTGTTTAAATTCTACTTTTATTCTTTCTAATACAAACCTAACATTGGCTCTCACACAAGTCATCCTTTTGTTCCTTCTACATTTCTCATCTGTAGATGTGCTCATCAGCTTGTCAGCCAAGGCTGTGAGAATTTATACTTAATCTTCACATTCCCTCTTGGCTGAAATTTTCTCCCAAACCCTTAATAATTTCCTATCTTGATTACTATAATTTCTTTTTCATTGTCCTCTTGAAATTCATACTCTTTAAATTATGTACAACCAGAATATGTGGCTAAAATAACATTTCCCCCAACTGTCTCTTTTTCACTAATGTAACTTCACTCTCTCTTGGAAAATTCCAGTTTACCTCTAAATTACTCTGGAGACCTTACTGCAATTATCTACTCTGTCACTGGAGTGCGGAGTCACACATCACTAGTTTTGTCATCTCACCTTCCTTCCAGGAAGCCCCAAGCAGATATTCTTTGAGTTATTCTCTTTTTAAGAGCATTGTTTTAAAAAGTTGCCTATCAAGATGAAGAGCAGGAAAACATGTGAAGGACGACCTATATCTGTATTTTCTTTCTTCCCTAAGAAAAAAAGGAGTGGTTCAAAGTGTATCCCACAATTTACATTTGCATTGAAATTTAATTTTAAGGATATAATTTCTAATAAATCGAAATTTGCAAGTAAATGGTTTCTCAGATTCAAACATCTTTTGGGCAAAAGATGAGAAGTCCAATTCTACCATATGAGGCACCAAAAAATGTAAATATTAGAAAACTAACTATATCATCAAAAGAACATCATTTTAGGCAATAAGCCTTTCAACTTCAGAAGGCTTGGCTTTATGACTTTATACCCAGTCAACCACATTAGCATTCTGAAATTTTTCAGTGAGAAAAATAAGCGTCTTTGAGGGGGAGCGGAACAGAAAAAAGACATTTTATCAAAAGCATGCAGATGATTTGGTTCATACAGGCCTTTAAAGTAAAACCCCAAATGGCATATTTTAATTTTCCCTTTGTAAATTTCTGGAAAAAAAATGCAAATGTACATTCTCACCAGGATGTTCCTCATCTACTGATACCTGTCTCTGTCATTCTCTCTTTTTCACACACACACACTCACACACACACACACACAGTGGAGTTACAATGTTCCTGGTTGGGAATGTTTTTCTCTGCTCTTTAATCCACGATGAATGTTTATCATAAAGCTAGTTCTCCCTTTGGTATTAGGATGCAGCCAGCAGCCCAGCAGGAGAGAAAGGGAATCAGTTCTGGAAGGTCTCCAGGTGAAGATTAGCATGACTTTTCCAAAAAGGCGCCAGGAGCACTGAGCTTAGCATCAGTAGGCTTAAGTGTGCACCTGACCTTTTTCAGATGAAACTGTTAGAGGTACAAAAGATGGTGTTGGCTTTAGACAAATCAATCCCACTCCTGGAGCTGGGATATGGCTCAGCTTCTCCTGAAGCATTTGGCCTACACGAGAGCAGAATAGCTGCATGAAGAAAATAGGAGTACTGCAGGGAAAGAAGCAAAGTGAAACGGATGCTGAGTAGACAACTAACCAAGGTCCATTGATCAGAATCAAAATTGTAACTAAACTGTTCTACTTCCTTTACTTTTTCCATTTAAAAACAACAACAAAGCCAGCTATATCTGATTAGAATCAAACTATAATAATTTCAGGAAACCCTTCACCTCAAAATCATGAAGCTGTAAAATAACCACTATGAATGAAATTCTAATACAAGGCAGAAAAAGTATTAGAGGTGTAATTATCAACCTTCTCCATATACTCTAGAAATCATATATTTAATATAAAATTAAATGTAATATTTTTGACATGCTTAGATCTCTACTATGAATTGAAGGTCTTCAGTACTTCTCTTGGGGCCGGGGTCTTAGAATGCTGAGACACAACAGTAGTTTTCATTTCTCACTTTCCTTTTCAAAATAATGAGCTACAGAAATGCTATTGCCTCTTTGTACTTTTATAAGCAGTAAAATTCAAAGGACTATGGTGGACAGAAAATTTGAATCATAAGCACAATAATAAGAATTTTCTCTTAGTCATCCTTTCCCTATGTGAAAATAGTTTAGCCTAGCATCTATGATCTTATAAACACCAAAATATAAACAAATGTTCCAAGCTGGGAACTAAGTCACGGCTCCTGTTCTAAAGTTGTCTTGCACAGGTCATCAGCCAGGCCTGGTAAACCAATGTTTTACAAGTCTTACCAATTTCAGTGCACACCTTTTAAGCTGTACAATCCTTATAAATGTCACGTTTCTTATGAAAATAAATGTCTTCCTCCTGAAAGAGCTGCAAATCAAGAATGCATGTACCAGTGCTATTACTATATGCTATATTTGCTACATTTAATAAAACAAAGGGGGTAAACTTTCAGCATATTTTCAGAAGTTTTATCAGTTGTTTCCATTACAGTGTTCAAGAGAACTGCAGCAATAAATCCCAGGCAACAAATAAAATGTCTCCTATACAGTCTTAAGATAAATCACAGAACAGTCCAAGGCTTATACATTCAGTTATACCTAAAATATTTTCATTAACCCAACAGCCATTGTGAAAGTCTCTGCTGATGGAAGATCTCCAATAAACCTACTTTATAAACTGTAAGGTTGGTATTCAGTGTTACTAAAATAGTTGTTGTTTCTGATTACTTCAGGCTGACCAGTTGTAGGCCAGAGCTATGTATGTCAAAGTCACTCACTTAGTTAGCAATGACACCAGTGGAAATTACTTTCCTATGAACAGTTCTGAAATCTTGGCCCCTGGATAAAGCCAGTTATTGCAAAAGAGTAATAAATCTTGGAAATTGGTGGCCTGTCTCTTCTAATACAAAACAATGAATATTAAAAAACAAACAAACAAACACCTAAGGTTCTGCTTAAAAGGTGAAATAAACACTTCTACAACTTGGAAAATGTACACAAGTTAAAAAGTCATGTATGTTGAGCCACTGAAACTAATGAAGTTAATAAACTAATGAAAAAATAAGGAGGTTATGAAAATCCTAAGGAAGTATGGGTATTAGGCTGGAGTGGTAAAAGACTATACTACTGACTTACTAAATCGACTACTGGTGTATGCTCTAATGGTTCAGTTTAGCTATTTAGCTGTTTATTTACTACCCCAAATTATTCATTAATAGGAATTTCTAAAAGTTATTATACTATAAATATGAGACTACTGGAAGAATTTTACAAGCCTCTTTATAAAGTCTGCAATACTGACTTGATCACAATAAATTCACAACTTTTGTGTTTTTCTTTGAGGTACTGTTTCTCATAGTGTGATCTTAGGATCACCTGTGATGTTCCCAGGTCCTTCCCAAGACCTAATGAACCAGAATCTCTGGAATTGAGACCCAGGACCCTAAATGTGAAACAAAAGTTCTAAGTAAGTCTGCACTGGTTGGAGCTATTGTTTTCACCAGTGCATAAATTTTCAATAAATAGAGCTAGCACAACACGAAAATTAGCCCTCCTGGTGACATGAAATTAAGTTATATGTTATTCAAATTAAGTGAGCTTCTATTCTTGCTTATATATATTTTATTAAGCTCTTATAAGATGCTTTGTCTTATGAAACAGTGAAATCCCATCTAATTTTATATGGTTGTCTCTTTGGCTTAGCTGCTGATTTTCTATGATCTGAACTCACTGTTCAACTATAATGATTAAACAATACCACTAAGTTAATCATGATTTTTACCTTTTTTGTCCTGTTTTACTGTGTTTAATTTGAAAAGTTTTCTCTAATCCTTAATAGAAGTCAGGTATAAATTAATCAATAAGTGATCTCAGAGTAGTTCTAGATTGATTCGGGCAATGGGAATACCATTTTAACTTCTTTTCTCAGAAGCCAACAAATGGCTAATAGGAAAAGAAATTTCACAAAATAAATCCTGACTCTAATATTTAGACTAAGAATTCATGCTCACAAGTATTTCTTCAAGTTCAACTGAAGAACTATGTTACTATGTATAGAAAGAACAAAGGAATAATTCAGTTAGAAAATCACAATTTTCCAACTATAGTAGTAAAACGTGATTCAGGCAAGCATGATCAATAGATGCTAAATCTAAGGGGAAAAGGTCTGATTACAAACAGGATATTTAAAACATCTCAAAGTATTTCCCTATAAATTATTTATTAATTTCCAAAGGAAAAAAGTAAATATGGTAGAGAAACTGAATGACTCTTGAAACAAATAATCAAAATAATGCCAACAAAAATACTTTTAATTTTTATTAAAAATGAAAGAAGTCCAGAAGAACAACTTATATGGAACTAAACAATGTTTTAACTGGCTTTCCTATTCTTATTAAAGCTTTATATTTAAAATGTCTACATGATATGTGCTTCACAGGCTTGAGACTATCAAACTTTACCACCCATGTGACTTTAGCAGTTTTATTGCATAATGATCCACATAACACTGCATATTTGTCTAGTTCAGCCTCTGTCATAAAGTGCTATTCATAGGTGGGAAAGTAACAAAGCTTACTAAACACTGAAATTCTCCAAGGCATTTGCTACTTGGGTCAGGGAAAAAAAGCTAATTTAGCACTACCAGCCGAATAACAGATTTCCATTTATATATACATGGATATATATATTATATATATAAATATATATATATGAATCTGAATTCCATTTATATATATTTATATATATATATATCAAAAAAAAGAGCTAAGAGTTTTAGTCAATTAAAATATGTCAAAAGCATCCCCAAATAGTTAATTCTATTAATGCTAATGATTAATCCTTGAGAAGGATACATCATCACTAAAACATTAGTTTTATTCCAGCCAAAAATGCATAATCTGAATCTAATCATGAGAAAACACTAGATAAACACAAATTGAGAAACTTTTAACTTCCTCTATTCTTTAGAAACATCAATGTCACAAAAGATCAACAAAGGCTAAAGAATCGTCCAGATTAAAAAAGCCTAAAGAGATGTGAAAGGTAAACGCAATGTCATCCTTGACTGCGGGGTGCGGGGGAGGACTGCTATAAGGACATTATTGGGACAACTGACAACGTTGCGATATGGACTGCAGATTAGATACAAGTATTTTCAGTGTTAAACTAGACTTGATAACTGTACTGTGGTTATGTAAGAGAAGGTTCCCAGTTCTAAGAAAGACACACTGAAGTATTAAAGGGAGAAGAGACATTGTCAAAGCAACCTACTCTCAAATGGTTCCGGTGGGGAAAAAAATACTTTATACACACACACAATATAAAGACAAAATGTTAAGATCTGGACAAAATGTTAACATTTTTTAATCTGTGTAAATGGTTTATGAGCATTTTTTTGTACTATTGTTACAACTTTTCTATAAGTAAAAATTGTTTCGGACTTCCCTGGTGGCACAGTGGTTAAGAATCCGCCTGCCAATGCAGGGGTCATGGGTTCAAGCCCTGGTCCAGGAAGATCCCACATGCCGCGGAGCAACTAAGCCCATGCGCCACAACTACTGAGCCTGCACTCTAGAGCCCGCGAGCCACAACTACTGAAGCCTGCACATCTAGAGCCCGTGCTCTGCAACAAGAGAAGCCACCACGATGAGAAGCCTGCGCACCACAACAAAGAGTAGCCCCCGCTCGCCACAACTAGAGAAAGCCCACACGCAGCAACAAAGACCCAACGCAGCCAAAAATAAAATTAATTAATTAAAAGAAAATTGTTTCAAAATAAAAAGTAAAATCTGATTTTTTCAAATTAAAAAGAAAAAGAAAGAAAACAATTTGGCAGTAGTACACAGTAAAGCTGAAGAAGCATACTGTCCAGACTGGGCAGTTCTACTTGTAGGTATGTACCTTAAAGAAACTCTTGACCATATACACAAGGAAGTATATATAAGACTGTTTCTTGTGACTCTGTTTCGTACAGCAAGAATTGGAAGCAACCTAAATTGCCATCAATCATAGGATGTATACATGAATTACAGCATAGTCATTAATGAACACTGTGCATTGAATACCTCAATCAGAGCTACACATGTTAAAATGGATAATCCCAAAAGCAATGTTGAGGGAAAAAACTATTGCCCAATGTACATAATGATACCACATTTTTAAAGTACTAAAACATGAAAAATCTTAGATATTTATCAATGCAAATACATGTGTCAAAATATAAAAACAAGCATTATGAAAACTGAATAGCAAATTCAAAATAATAATTAACTCTGGGGAGTGACCAGTGTAAACTAGGAGGGGTACAGACAGAGCTTCAGTTGTCTCATAACACTTTATTTCTGTAAAAGAAGCAAACAGCAAAATGCTAAAATATGAGAAAACTGGATGGTGTCTATATGGATATGTATTATTATTCTCTATCATTTGCAGTGTTTCAAAAATATTACCTAACAAATTCTTTTTTAAGACTTTAAAAGTTCTAATGAAACAAAATGAATGCTGAGAAGCTCAGTTCAACCCTCTTGGCCAAAAAGGAGGACCACGATGAAATATAATAAACTAATGTTTAATTAATTTTTACAATATGCAAACACTCTTTGCTGTTGTAAACTCGTCAAAACCCTTTTTCATTAACTCACACCATGTACTTCAGCCTTTTGTATTACGAATCCCAGCATATGATTATAGATTAGTCAGTCAAGTTTATTTTGTAATATGCTTAATTACCCAGCAAATCTCCATTCTCTGTATTGTTTTGCCTCACATTGACTGATTGTTTTCTGCGGTTTCCCTTGCAGGTGAAAATTTCATACCTGGGTTGGCTGATATTTATTAAGGATAAAGAGGCATTAACCTTCATGGTTACAGCAGAATTCTGAACAGCATCAGGCCTCCATTGAGACCACAGTGCCTATGGTAGTCACCATTTCTTCAGCTGCACAGTATTTTTATCAAAGTCAGCCTGTGCAGGCATTGTATGACATAAATGATAACAGAAATGTGCTGCAGAGACCAGGGAGAAAAGTATGAAATGCCTTTTAAATTGTTACAAGAAAAGAAACAGTGCTCTACAGCGGAGGAAACTGGAGATCGAAAACAGAGCATCTCAGTTTTGTTCTGCCACTCACTCCTCGTGGCCTTAAGCAACCCACATCCCCTCTCTCAACCTGGGATTACTCATGTGGAGATAATGACAATGTCCTGCCAACCTCCCAGGATTGGTGTTAGGCCTGAAAGAGATGACACATGCAGAAGTGCTTTGTGAAAGATAAAGCATTCAAAAACCACAAAGTGTGATTGTCATTATTCTGATCCTTTCAGAACCAAAAAATATCCTTGCAAAATGAATACAATAAAATTCTCAGAAACAGATAAGGAAAATTAATTTGGTAGTTTCAGCAAGCTATGGTTTGTATGTGAGTGAGTAGACCTGCTACAAGAAAATCTCCAAGAGAATATAAACAACTGCATTTTAGTATGGAACTCTGTTCAAAGTAGGAGTACACAAGGAAGTTGAAGGAAGGTGTCTGAAGTACTCTCTTCCAAAATTACTTAAGGACTAATTGGTGATTGCAAGTTGTGTGTAAAAATTAAAATGGACACTAGCTGAAAGGGGGTGGCAAGGTGGAGAATGCCAAGAGTTGTTGCTTTCCTTAGAGCAGTGGTTCATTAAGTGTGCTCAATGGACTCCTAGGGTCCCTGAGAAGCTTCCAGGAATTCATGATGGCAAAATTATTTTCATAATAATATTAAGATGTTATTTGCCTTTTTGCCGTGTGGTGCAAAAGCACTGATGGGAGAACTGCTGGTGCCTCAGCACAAGTCAATGCCACGGCAGCAAACTGTATTAGTCGTCATTATACTCTTCACTGCCACATACCTGCATGCCTTAAAAGAAACAAACAAAGCTTGTCTCATTTAAGAATGCCCTTGATGAAGCAGTAAAAAAAATCTTAATTCTGTTATATCTCAACCCTTGATTCAATTATTTTCTTTATTGTGTGATAAAATGGTAAATAAATACAAAGAAATTGCGACATACTAAACTGTAAGAGGTGTTTCAAGGAACAGCACACCTGTGTGGTTTTTTTTAAGTTGCCAGCTGAACTAGCCACTTTTTTCATGCAACACCATTTTTACTTGAAGGAACAACTGACAGACAACCTACAATTTTTCAGACTTGGGTATTGGGCAGGTATTTTGCAAAAATGAGGGAGGTAAATCTTTTAGAAATTTGAAAAACTTCTGATGGCCTCTGGGAGCATAAAAGCTTCCCAGTGCAATTTTTTCTGATTAGATCTATGGTAATATTAACAAATGGGATTTGTTTATGCTGTATAATGAAATGCATCAACACTTGGAAAATCTACGAAACTCAGTGAATTAACATTTTCTAAATGACCAATAGTTGATGTTACAGTATTATGCCTGGGTAAAGTATTTGTTCAAAGTGCATAGTAGATCAATGGATTTTAAAACAACAAAATACAAAAAATTCACTAATATGTTTATAACTAACTAATCTTTAAGAAATTACCACTTGTTGAATTTCGGTATATTACTAAAGAAGAATGTCCACAGTTATCCAATAGTGCTATGAAAATACTCCTCCCTTCTCTAATCAATCAATGAAGTGGGCTGCAACCAAAGAAAAGACAAGAAAAGAAAATGATGTAGAATGGAGTAGAGTTATGGAGTGGAAAGGAAAGGAAGTTATCTAATTCTATCACAATTCTTCAACAAGACCTGTGCACATTACAATACATATTGTGCCTCTTACACTTCAGTGTAATTTTGCTTCAAAAAATAGTACTCATAAATGTTGTTCTGTCCTAAGGCTAACTAGAGCCCTTTTGTCCAACTGTGGCAAGCATCCACCCTCCCTTACCCTGTAGTCCTGTGGTCCTTAGTCAGTGGTTGACAGGTATGGAAGTATAAATGTCCAGTTCATTTAACTTGGGTTGGAACAGTGGCATAACTCATACTACAGAACTTCCATGAAATTTTAAACTTCAGTTGCGCTTGGACAGACTTTGCCTGAAATTACACACCTTCTTTCCCTTCCCAGTCCTGCCTTTCCCATTTATTACTCCCTAACTTCTCACTTTATTATTTGCAAATAAATCCTCATCTTAGCATCAGCTTCTAGGGAATCCAACATCAAACAGCTAGTTAAGAGCCATTCAATTATTTGATCAATGCTGCTCTTTGAATTCCTGGTATATGATGATCAACTTGATTATCACAGTAATAGGAAGGTTAGGGTACAATTTCATTTTATATCAACATAATTCTAGCTAAACATAAAGTGAATGAAATGTGAAGGAAGAAATTTTAACTCTGCCAACAAAAAAAACCAGGCAAATTTTGGTTATGATCTTTGGTTCATTTTCCAGAAAGGGCATGATCACATGTGATATTTGAGTCCACAGCATTGCAACATTCTTTCAGAAAATAGGCTACAAGGAAAAGGAAATAATAGAGCAATACTGTGACAGGATAGAAGGAACAGGACTACATAGAACCACATGAGCAAGATATGGGTCAAGGTATGTGTGAAGATAATAATCAGTGGAGAGGAAATGACTGGGAAATGCCAACTTCCAAGGGTTAGTTGACTGGTGAATTGATATCCCTGATGAAACGGGAGGGGTCAGCATAAAAAAGGAATGTAATAGATGAGAGGGCAAATGAGCACACAGAAAATGTTGACATGGAAAAAAGGGAGGGGAAGGAGAGATGAGGTGAGCAAGCAGCATTCCAAGGTTCCAGACATCTTTTCTCTGGCATTGGTAGCAGAGCAAACAGCACTCACCAGACACTACGGCCAGTTTCCAGGTACAAACAGTCACACCACCGTTTCCTTCTTAGCAGTACTCCGTTTAGACCAGTGTGCATTTTCTCACACTATTCTGCATTATTCCATTAACATTGCTTCTTTATCTTCCCTTTTTTTTACATTTCAGTTGCTCCCCAAATCATTATGTTACAAACATAATGTTTGTGTTACATCACAAACTTTCTGCCTCTGGTCAACATATGTTCCCAAAAATCAATAAGCAAAGAAGGAAGTGGGATATATTACACACTTTCTACCTGTTTTCTTTTAGGCTTACTGTAAGAGCCAGTTGTTTTTTGGGTTTTTTTTTTTAGCACCCAAGAGGAAAAAACACATATTAGAAACCTGTTCTGAACAAAACCATATCTATCTACAACTTCCTTTGCCAGTCTCTAAGGACAATGGTAAAAAGGAATCCCAAAGCATATAGGTGTCTATAAAGACACTGCCTAAAAAGACAAAAACTGAATAGAAACCTTCAATAAGGCTGCTCTCTCATAATTCTGCATACATTAGGAATAAATCACTTTTAATACTGCAAGCACGTAACAGACATCTGATGATGAGTATGTAGGTTTGTCAATACATATCTCTTTACATTTAAATATGTTAACAATAAAGCATTCTTATAAGCAGAATTCTAGCACATACAAGAAAAAAACATATCACATGGTAGCCCATTTTAAAGTTAATCCAGATTAGTATTTATAACATTTCAAGTGAATTGATACTTTGAAAATTTCTTTCTACTATTAATCTGTTTTCTTATCAGTTGTATTTATTAGAGAGCCTAACATGACAAATTTTGGTTTCAACAGCATGTAGAGATTCCTAAACCGCTTCTATTGAAATATAACCCTAGGCCACAGAAATCTATCAGAAATAATGTCAGATTGGCTTCTTTGGGTTAACCAGGAATCCTCTCATTAAGAGATTATCCGCTGTTGAAATAGTTTCATCTTTGCACTTTATAAAAAAAACTTTATTGAAAACAAAATAGTTCTTTTCTCCTGAATTTAAGAGTAAGTACTAGCCACATGATGCCAGCATATAAATAAAAGTCACAGACCTAAAAAGCTGTCAAGGTGGGGACAGGAGCATTTGGGACGTGTGCCAGGATACAACATGTGTCTGGCATCAGAGTACTTAATACAACTAAGTCTGTTTCAATCAATTTGTATCAGGAGAACATTAGGTTATCATTAAAAAAAAAAAAATCAGACTCCACAAGAAGAACTTTCCTTTTATGGGGCAGGGGGGCGGGGGGAGGCAAAAAGCAAAAAGGTCTCTATCTGGAAATATCTTCCAAAAGCCAGGCAGCATGGAGCTTCAAGCACAAGAACCAAGGTAGCTTCCTAATGATCCTGGGAACTAAATGACCAAGACCAGCACATCCCACAGGTCAGCTCTCAACTATGTGTTGGATGTACAGAGGACTGGGGAACAAGTTGAAGTTCACAGCTGTATCCATTCCCAGAAACTGACCATATACTGGGCGAATCCAGTGAATTTTGTATGAGATTTCTTAACTTGAGCAAGGGCAGCTTTTCTGCCCCTGAAGCTTTGTCCAAAATGCATAAACATTCTATAGTTATTTACAAAAGAACGACTATGATTAAATATAGCCTCTGCTCTTACAGTTAGATATCAATTTTTAAAAAGAAATTTAACAAAGGGCTTCAGCCATTTTAGGAAAGAGGCAATTTATTACATTGTAAAAAATATGGATATATGTAAAAACAAAAGGTAAAATAATTTATACCTTTCAAAAATTACCGAGACATAACTGTAAGCATTAAAGTACAAAACAGGTAAGTCAACAAGCACTAGCAATGCCAGTTTTTCTCTTAATTACCTACTATTAATGTCACACTAAGCCCTTATTTGTCATATATCTGAAATACTAACAACTTGCCAACACACTAACAGTGCACAGACCTTCAGTTCTTCTACTCAATCACCTTTATTACAAAATAATTTCTCTCCAAATTGATGACACATATATTCCAATGGAAACAAAATCAATTCTTAATAATTACATGTTTAATTCTTAAAAAAAACTATTGATTTAAACAATGCTTAATTTCTGTTTCAAAGAAAATACTGAACATTATTTTTTAAGAATCCTTTCCCTTTTTATATTGAAGAATATAGTTGACTTACAATATTATTCATTTTATACCTATTTATTTTATACCTAGTAGTTTGTACTTCAAATACTGCAATTATTAAAAGCATCTAAACAATGGGTTAGGATAGTGATACATATGTACCAGCTATGATTTTATCAGCTCTGGGTATGAAAATTACAGTCAGGCAATCAAGGAAACTACTTTTTCTTAGAGTTGAAATCCTCCCTGGTTTCTGATAGCAAAGGTCCTGCTGAACATGCTACACATGTTCCAAATGCTCCCATACCACCTCACCCCAGGCCCCTCCCAGCCATCTTCCATCTTTCTAGGATAACATGTGTCATTTAAGTGCTTAATTTATCATGGGGAATGACCTCAACGAGGGATAAAATCATATTTAATGAGGAATTTCCAAGGTGTTTGACTAAAAGAGAAAAGGAATTATTGCATATATTAAAATACTCCATGCCATTAGGGTGCACTAGGCTTTTGCATTTCAAAGGCAAATGTTTGATAAGGTTCAACTAGAAGCATTTTTTCATTTACTATGTCTAAATATACAGGAAATGTTACATTGGAGAAATGCTCAGAGAAAGCCCAAATGTAAAGAACTGAAGATTATGTAAGCTTTGGTAAAAATCTCTGTGTTACATTTTCTCAGCTCTTAGATGTAATTCCAAAAAGGACCCTGGATAGTGTAGGATGGCTAGCATATGGTTTATTTTGAGTTTTATGGAACAGGGATTTGCATGTTTTAATAAATTTCTAACCATAACCACAGAAGATCTCTTTGGATTTCACCAAATAGAAACCAAACAATAATGAGTTGATGAAGTAACAAGGTCTTTATTTGTTATGATGGCATAGAAAAGAGAAAGGTGTGCTTAGGGCATTGTTTTAATGATGAAAGTGGGGTGGGTTACCTGGTGCTCAGTATTCTTCATCACTGGATCATTCTACAACCAATTTAATACACGTGAAGGATAGCTTCTTGTCTTGTGAATAATTCACTTCTTCACTTCACAAGTACCTACTGAGGTCTGATATCAACTCAAACATTAGCAAGGTCCTCCATACTCTAGATCACATAGGGATCTGAGGAATAAAGAGACTGAAAAGCAAAGAAATGCAGAAGGAAGATCAACGAGATCAAGTACTTATTTTACCCTTATTTTTAAAATAGTTTTGATGACACTATTAATATATTATAAAAGTGTTGTATAATTTCAAGAAACCTTAAACTTCATAGCTTATCTTGAAAGAAAATGAATGTGGGACAATGCTAGCTCTGTTTTACAGGAAACTTCAGGCTGAGGTAGAGTTACATTTACTCATTCATTTCTTCATTCTTTTCTTTTTTCACTAAGTAATTGCTGTGCACCACTCAGATGCCAAGCTCTGTGTCAAGCCCTAAAGATATTATAATGCCATAATATCCTTTCCTCAGTTTAGTGAGTGGGTGCGGGAGAGAGAGAGAGAGAGGCAGTAATCAAACCCATTGCCAAGTATGCAATTACAAAATAAGGTACAATCTAAAGAAAGGAAATGCAGACCTAGGAATATCTGGAACAAAGGAAACTGACTCGGGCTTGGGGCTACTGAGGAAGGGGGACAAAGAAAGCTTTATTTGGAAAAGAAATGCTTGATTTGGGAGTAAAGAATGGGCAGATGTTAACAGGGAGCAGGCGAGATCCGACAAAAGCAACAGAATCCCTATGATGGGCAGGGATTGGAAGAAGGGAAAAACGAGAGATCACCAAGGAACAAAAATTAACAGTCAATGAAGCTGGAATATAGACAGCTAAGTAAGCAAAGGAATCTGAAAAAGACTTTCACCTCAGGATACATAGGGACTAACTCTTGAGGAGACCTTCAATGGTCATACAAGTAGACTCAGTAACAAAACAGTTTTAATGCACTGCTGGTAAGGGAAATCTCTAAGTAAGGAAAATCAATCTCTCTCTCACTCTCTCTCTGATCATGCTATTTGTTTTTGTAAAGCAAAGGTTTATAAAAATACAAATATCAGGATAGTGTTTACATCTCAGCATAGTGTTTACATCTCAGGAAGACATAATGATAATAAAGATAATGTAGAGGCACCCACAGGGAGATGCAGTGAGTTTTAATTTGGGGGGCAGATTCGTGGTTGTTCAGTTTTTTTGTTTGGTTTGGTTTTTTGGTGCTTTTGTTTGTTTGTTTTACAACTTATAGGTTTTTTTGCATACATTATTTTATTTCAAATGTTACATGAAAATGGGGAGGGTGAGGCTAGAGAGGCAGGCAGATAACAGACTTTATGGGGACATTTAGGCTACCTTAGTAACTATGGTCTTCATCTTAAAATAAGTGAAGATAATGAAGGCTATTCACATTATAGTAAACTTGAATTTTCAAAAGATCACTTCGGATCAAGTGGGACAAAAGGTTATATGAAGCTGAGTAGATGAAGAGACACAGGTTAATCAATGCCTGTAGTCGTCCTGGACTCAGATAATGTCACTGGAGATGGATGGCAGTGGATGAACATAAGATCAATAGGACTTTGTGGTGGAAGCAATATGAGGAATGAGGTAGCAAGAGGTTTCAAGGATAAATCTGAGACATGGCGCTTATACAACTGGATGTGTTGTGGTTGCTCATCACTAAGATAGAAACACTGGCAGAGAACCTGGTCCAGTCTGCAGCATGCTGAGTGTGAGGTGCCTTTGAGATATACAGGTGGAGATGTCAGGCAGATAATTAGATGCAGATGTCTGGAGCTCAGACGAGGAATTCGGCACAGCAATCAGATAGGATGGCAGAATGGCAAAAATGCCATTTTTTAAGATAATATATCTATCCTAAAACAGTACTTAAGAAACGTAAATTAAGAAAAAGTTATGAAATATATACATATTTTAGATCTCTTATGTTCAACTCACAGTAATATTCTATTGCATTTGTTATTCTTTTGGTTTTAAACTAGTGAAAGAATTAATTAAGGTACAAGACATTAGCGTTAACCAATAAACATATTCCCCTTAACCAGTTTATCAGATTAGTCAACTAGTAATATATTGGAGTTTAGAAGGAATAAAGAGAGAATATATTTAAATTTTGCACCCAAGCAACAAAGAATTTCAAGTCACCTTAAGGGACAAAAACATTCTCAAGACAACACTTGGGACCACAAGGCAGAACTTAAGAGGAGTTAGTTTAACAAAGAATGCAACTGGAATCTTCTATAATAATAAATATCATAATAAAGGAGTTAATAGTTTTGGACGGTGAAATACAAAAGGAATTTTACTAGTCACAAACAAAACATATGCTCACTTCCAGCAGCTCTTTAATAAAATATTTAGGTTACATTGCTAGTTCAAGGATCACACTGTCCCTGAAAGAATCACATTCGTGCACACCCAAAAACCCATAGGTTAGTATGTCTTATGTTTTACTTTAGTTTAAAACAGTAATCTGGAAAAAGACTTTGGGTTTTCATTTTGCAAGAAGACAACACACAAAGCAAATGTGGAAATTAACTCCACCCTGCCTTTTTAAAGATAATATGGTAGGTAAATAAAAATTTTGATAGAGATTTTTTTAAACACTTTAATAAACAATACAAGATTTCCTTAAAAGAAAAACAGCTAAATAAGTGGTGTATGGGTGTACATGCAAAACAAAAGGAAAAATACTTATAAAACTAAAACCAAGAATTGTTCACAAGTCCTACAGCAATCAAATTACTTGGTCTGTCTACCTTTCCAAGTATTTAAAAACTGACAACTGACGTAACACCAAGCTGTCTCCATTTTTCAAATGGTTAAGGTAAATTATTCTGATATTTACACCATCACATATTTCCTACTACTATAAACAATGCATGAAAGCTTAGCAAACTTCACTTCATGCTTGGAAATGAAAATCGTCAAATGGCAAACCCCATCTTGCATAACTTTAGCCTTTACTCTAACTACCACACAGGTTTTCTTTGGTTCTTCCAAAAAGGCCAGTTGTTCCCTCCTTAGGGTACAGTCCTCCCTCAGTATCTGTGGGGGGATTGGTTCCAGGACCACTCATGGATACCAAAATCTGCAAATCTCAGGTCCGTTATATAAAATGACACAGTCCAGTCGGCCTTCCTTATCCCCAGATACAAAATCTGTGGATACAGAGGGCTAACTACATGTACATAGCCTTTCTCCCAAATCTTGATGGAGCTAAATGACTCTTAAGCGTCCATCAGATCTCTGCTCAATTTTACTTCGCCAATGAAGCCTGCCCTGCTTGCTCATTCTCAAGTGGGTTGCTGCCTCTCTCATAACACACTGTTCTTTTCCTCACACCAGTTGTCAACTTAGTGTGTTTATTTGTTTAATCTGTCTTCCCCAACACAGGATAAGTGTCATAAGGGAAATATATCCATTTCATCTACCAAGAGCAACACATAAGTTAGGAGCTTAGTAAATATTTATTAACTGAAAATGAATGAATCAACGAAAACTGAGTAAATGAGCAAAATAAAGTAAGTCAGAGAATCATGAATAAATATTACTATAATGCTCATTAAAAAGATTTTTAAGTGGAGACACTTTGAAAATAACGGAGATACTTCTCTGAGAATTTCTCACAGAATATCATATAATACAACTGTCAAGTATAGTAATTTTTTCTATAAGGAATACTGCCAAATTTCAGAGTGCCTTCTAGAAAGTCAATTTGAATCGTAAGACAATTCAAAATGGAAAACAGGGAAAAAAACTCCTCAAAAATAAAAACCCCGACTAAACAAAATCATTTTCACACACAAAAAGATTCAATATCACACATGATACAAAAGAAATAATAAATGTGGAATGAATGAATACATGCCTAATATTCCTACAACTATTTTCTTCACAGTTTTAAGTGTAGACCAAAAGAACTTGAATTTACATAATGACACTTCAATTATCCTTCTTATGAAATTTAGAAAGAAGTTAGGATATAGAATTTTTGCCAGTGTGTTTGTTTCTGTGGACCTAGAAGCAGTTTAGAATGTAGGGAACAAAGAATCTTCAATTTAAAGGATTCACAAACACCAATGAAAGTAGCTTACAAATCTCACAAAAAGGCATACTTTTTTCCTAATTATTCACCATACTGACTCATTTGGGGGGCTTTTTTTTTTTTTTTTTTTAAAAAGAAAAATCGAGAGGCGCAGAGTTGGTGGGGTGGGATGAACCGCGCTCCCGGCAGAAGCAGAGGAGCCGAGCGGGAACCATGGCCAGTACAGTGGTAGCAGTTGGACTGACCACTGCTGCTGCAGGATTTGCAGGCCGTTACGCTTTGCAAGCCATGAAGTCTATGGAGCCTCAAGTAAAACAAGTTTTTCAAAGTCTACCAAAATCTGCCTTCAGTGGTGGCTATTACAGAGGTGGGTTTGAACCCAAAATGACAAAACGGGAAGCAGCATTAATACTAGGTGTAAGCCCTACTGCCAATAAGGGAAAAATAAGAGATGCTCATCGACGAATTATGCTTTTAAATCACCCAGACAAGGGAGGATCTCCTTATATAGCAGCCAAAATCAATGAAGCTAAAGATTTACTAGAAGGTCAAGCTAAAAAATGAAGTAAATGTATGATGAATTTTAAGTTCTTACTCATTTATGTATATGAGTACCAGCTTTTGATAATAAAATGCCTCAAAGCTAAAAAAAAAAAAAAAAAAGAAAGAAAAAGAAAAAAGAAAAATCACTTAGTTGTATATGAAGTCAGGAGCCATCACTTGGGGAGACCTCAGCTCAGAGGGGAAGTAACACAGACAGCACACCAGAGACGGACCGGTGAGGCGGGTTCTGAAGTAAACCCAATCTGTCTCTGAAATGTTCAATTTCCCAAACTAACAAATTTCTTTCTTCCTTCCTCTTCCTTTTTCTCCTTCTTCCGTGATTTACTGATTTAATACTAAATATCAGAGCCTTATATATGGTACACACTCAATAACTTAATATTATAAAAGCCTGAAAGATGGGAGACGCAGGAAAGCATCACTTGCAAGCTTGTAGAGACAGATAAAACAGGGCAGGGGTGATTCCAGGGTCAGTCTAGGAACAGAATCCAGCAGCTGCCTGCCTTTTAAGCCCCCACTCCAAATGACCTAAAAGAAGAATATGAGTGATAAAGATCTGTTAGAAGGTAAAATAGTCATGTGGGAAAATAGCTTTTATGATGTAAGCTGAACTGAAAGCTGACCCAATATAGACATGTTACAGAGAAAAATTATTCTAATTTTTTTTTGATAATTTGTAATAGTGGTGGTGGATGGAAAAGTCAAGGTTCTGCAATCAGACAGACCTAGTTTGAGTCTAAATTTTGTCACTTATTAGCTGAATGACCTTAAGTTCTTTAAATTCTCTGAATCTTAATTTTCACATCTGTAAAAATAATAACAACTACCTTTCAGAATTATTCTGAAAATTAAGTGGGAATGCGTGTAATACTTGCCATAATTGCAATAATTGTAGCTTTCATCATCAGAGTGGAGGAGGAGTAGAGAAGATCAAGATGCACCCCCCAACCTAGCTGAAGAAGATGACTCAGGCTTGCTGTCATTACGTCCAAAGCAGCAGCAGCCCTTCCAGGGCCTCTGCCTCAGAACATCTTCCTCATATGCAAATTTGGAGTCATTCCAGGTCTCTGCCAATTGGAACGAGAATGACTGGCTCAAATCCCCATTAAATTCAACACTATCCCATAGCCAGTTTGCTATCCAAGCTACAGCTGTGACTAAATACTACCTACTGTCCCTGAAACCACCCCCTTCATTTATTTGCCTTACACAAATAGACTTTATTATGTACAGCATTCAGTATGATCAGACCCTGAAGCCAATATTCAATATCCTAGACACTAATTTCAACAAGGCCTAATTTATGCAAATTAAACACTGTACCACTTTCCACTGTTAATTTTCACAGACTTAATACAATTAGAATCTAAGGTTCTGACAATGACAAGACAAAGACAAATCATGCAAGAATTATAAACACCTTCTTTGTTGAATCCACCATATTTATCAAAATATGGAAAACAAAAATAACACTCTCTTAAGGCAAAGGTTCTAAAATTAGGTCTAGGTGATTGTAACTGAAAACAGACAATTCATAATGCAACCTATCAACCCGTTAAGACCAACTCTTTTTGTAATCTTTCCCTCTGATGACCCTCTATGAAATTCAGAAAACTTAATCTCCCATATTTTCAACTGCTTATTTTTTACTGCCAACTCCCATCAATTTGGCAAGTAGATGAGAGCAGTAATCACTGGAGAAAATGTAGGAGAAAAAAAATGAGCCAAATCAACTGATTTTGTTTCGATAGTCTATTTAATCCGCACAATGAGTCAGCCCACGTGTTCCTACTAAATGTAATTAAGTGTATTTTGTAATTTTTGCTTTAAAAAAAGAGGTCTTGTGTATAATAAAACACCTTGTGTCCTTAAAGAACAGTGGTAGAAATAGTTGCTAAGGTGATAGTTTGGGATTAGCATCTTATTTTCACAATAATGAATGTTTTGACTTCGACTATGAATAGATTTCCTTATCAGTACAATCAAAATTCAATCTGAATAAAGTTTTGGTAGTGGCTTTTAAGGAGACAAAGTACATCAATAATATAGAATGTTTCCTTAAGGATACACAGTTACTGCTATGTTTCCATTTCTTCCAGTCAAAAATCAATGTCACACTAGGCCATAATGAATGGCTGCTTGCCAGCTGCACTTAACTGACTGAAACTCATCATTCCTTTAAAATCTATTCTTCTAGCAAGAGTAATTTAATAACTTGACTTAAGTTTGTGATTTGATTCAGACATATAATCTAACCATGGTATGCAAAGTAAGGGAAAAAGGCTGTCTTGATTAGTATTACAGATGTTTACAACATAGCCAATTTTTAAAGGAAGGACAGAAACTACAGTCATTTATTAGATACAGATTCACACCTGTTGTCTGTCATGTTTCAAACCCCTAGGTGTGAGATTTAGTCAAGGCAAATGAAAATGAAGAAGGACCAGCTGCAAAACATGATTTTCTTCTCATACGGTAATTAAAAGGAAAAACTGCACAACGTGTTGTATCTATGACAATCCCATTATTTCATGTCAAGGACAGTTCCATTTTCTTTTAACAGATTTGTGTTGCTGTCAAGTCTGTTATAAAGGCTAGTACTCACAAGTCTAAGCTATGGACCTAATTTATAGTATTGGTAGTCTCTCCAATTAGCTTTGCTAAATTTCTTTCTGAAGCATGCTAGTGGCGTGTCAGAAAAAGTAAACATCATCATTCCCATTCCAACCCCCACTCCTAAGTCTCTGCCCCAATGAACTGTTTATCGACGGCACATTAGACATCAGACCTACTCAGACCTTACACCTTATGAACATTAAATGTTTTTAAAAGGTAAACCATAGAGCACCTAAAACACATGTGGTACAATAGTAACAGCACATCAGCACAGGTCAATCCTACAGTGTTATGTGCACATTCTTGCTCGAAACACCTTAAGGTAACAATACTTTATGTTTTTATGTTTGAATTAGACAAACATTTAATTCACATTTGCATCTTATTTTCTAAAGCTATTAATTTAATATGCTTTTGAATATTATGGATAAGAGTGTATTCATCTAAAACATGTTAATATACTCCAAGTCACCATGGGTGTGCCTCATTTGAGGAAAATAACAATTCTAATTTATAAACAGATCTTTCCAAAAAAAAAAAAAAGGTCGCTTTAAACACATTCACCACTGTTTTCTATCATGTATCAAACTGAAAATATGATCTGCTTTGTCAAAACTTTATCTCTGGGCTTCCCTGGTGGCGCAGTGGTGAAGAATCCGCCTGCCAATGCAGGGGACACGGGTTCAAGCCCTGGTCCGGGAAGATCCCACATGCTGCAGAGCAACTAAGCTTGTGCGCCACAACCACTGAGCCTGTGCTCGAGAGCCCACGAACCACAACTACTGAAGCCTGCGTGCCACAACTACTGAAGCCCGCACGCCTAGAGCCTGTGCTCCGCAACAAGAGAAGCCACTGCAATGAGAAGCCCGCGCACCACAATGAAGAGTAGCCCCCGCTCGCCGCAACTAGAGAAAGCCCATGCACAGCAATGAAGACCCAACACAACCAAAAATAAAAAAAAATTAAAAAAAATAAAAAACTTTATCTCTATACGAGACAGTGAGTAGAAAGGAAAGGTGAAATACATAAGCTTTGGAGCTAGATAGACACAGATGTAAATTCCGGCTCTACAACTTACTAGCTGTGTGTTTTGAGGATAAGCCACTTAACAGTTCTAAATGTTAATTTTTTCACCTGTAAAAAAGGAAATAATATTTACTTCAAGTTAAATAACACACATAAAGTATCTAGCAAGAAAAAAACAATGTATAAGGGGCTTCCCTGGTGGCGCAGTGGTTGAGAATCTGCCTGCTAATGCAGGGGACACGGGTTCGAGCCCTGGTCTGGGAAGATCCCACATGCTGTGGAGCAACTAGGCCCGTGAGCCACAACTACTGAGCCTGTGCATCTGGAGCCTGTGCTCCGCAACAAGAGAGGCCACGATAGTGAGAAGCCCACGCACCGCAATGAAGAGTGGCCCCCGCTTGCCACAGCTAGAGGAAGCCCTTGCACAGAAACGAAGACCCAACACAGCCAAAAAAAAAAATAAAATAAAATAAATAATAATTAAAGGTGCTAATAATTTTAAAAAAAACAATGTATAAGAAAATTAATGCCAACTTAGCCTACTTACATGAAATGATTGTTACTGACAGTATAACTGACCACAATAGCATTTATGAATCAAGGAAGCAAAGTGCTACTTATTATGGCATTTATAGTTAAGGACCAAGATCTAAGCAAATGTATACTCAGTTTTCACTTTTATCTTTATAGGTAAGTACAAAGTACATGCCATATGCACACACATACATACATACACACATATATCTTTTCCACCAAGGAGGAAACTACCAGATTTTCTATGTCTCCAGATGATTTATGCACCAAATAACTTGAAGCACTTTAATGGACTCTTTAATAAATACACTTTAATGGACAAAAAAAAAAAAAAATTTTTTTTTTACAGTCAATGAAAGGAGGTGTTTACAGGTATTGCTTAGGTATTTGAAGCCTGTAGCAAAAAACATATTGTTAAATTTCAAAATGTCCTAACATTGTATGTGGAAAATATGATTCACCTAACCCAACCATGAAAAATGCCCTTAACCAATCTATGAAACAGGTTTTCTTTCCAGATCATGAAGAAGTGTTCACTGAAAGGGTTGTGCATTGTAGAACTATTCTGGTGTTTTTTTGTTTGTTTGTTTGTTTTTTAAGTGGAGGCTAAAATGAAAAGAATAATTCAGAAAATAGAATATTTATTTCCCTTACCATAAACTTTTGCTGAATACACTTTAGGAAATTAGAGACAGCAAAGAGAGAGCAGGATGAGGACAGGTGTATGTTGCTCAGCTATCACTCAGATCATCAATAAATCAAACCCTTTGAGATTTTGATTTTAACATACAGCTGAGTATATCAGCTAGGAAAGAATCCAATCTCTTCCAAGATTATTTATAACAAAGCACTCCTAACTGAAGTCCAATTTGTTTGTGGAATTGCAGTCATTCTGATTCAACTAAACAATAAATGAAGCTGCCTTTCATAGCTCCAACTCTTGAGCATAAAAGAAAACAAAAGGGAACTGCACGACAACAATACTTAACAACCCAGGGGCCCAGATGATTTTCATTTCCAAGCAGTTACTGAAGTGGAGAAAAAAATCTAACAGGCCACAGAGAACAATTCATTCACCTGAACTGCCCGTGTACTTTGTGCATCAGCTGTATTTCACCTAGTGAGCCATTCATGTTATGCAAATGAGCTGTCTGGGGCTTTTTTTTTTTTTAACCATTTCTCTTAGTTCTGAAGGCCTTGTGCATCACCAAATTTCCAGATGTGTCAGATGACCACTCTAAATGCTCCTCCAACTCAACCAAAGCCAAAAGCACAGCTAGGCCATGACTACTGATTGAAGGAGAGCAAATTTGGGAGGCTAGGAACAGGAACATGCTAGAATTTTTCCAAAAAGCAAAGAGAAGTAAACGTATAAATATTCCTCAACGAATTAAGTTTGGGTTCTGACATACTATTATCTGCCATAATGATTCAATTATTTAGAAACAACCTATCATCCTGTCTTCCATAACCATTTCTTATTTTGTTATATGTAGTAAGCTGTATTTTACTAGGGAAGAAAGGACTGTATGATATTTTTTTGTCCTATAACAAATCTTTTTGTGCACTTTTCTTCTGACTCAAGTGTCTAAAGGTGAAAAATACTGTTATCGAAAAACCTGCCTTATTCTTTTTATCCCAAGTAAACAGCAGTTCACTTCAGAAGAAACAGCATTTTTTAAACTTGATGTTGCCTCGTTCACTTGCCATTCAATCATTCCAGAAATATTATTCTGAATATGAAATATATATTTATTAATATGTTGAATTATGAAATACTTATTATGATGAAAGTGTTCACCATCACGAGTAATTGTCCATCTAAATCTCTTATAGAATTAAAAGCTGCAATATAACAGAAGCAAACTGTCAGGAACAAACACTGCACTAGCAAATTCTCAAGTTGTTAAGGTTGATATTCTTGCATGGAGAGTAGTCATTTCAACAACAATAGATCTTAAAGTCCTTCATGTATTGGGCTATAACCCTATATGACAGGGAGCTTACATCCATTACAGAAGTAAAATTTTCAACTTTAGGGAAGTAAAAGACTTAACTCCGTACATCTGCTTCTTGTTACTAAAAATTTACAAACTGCTTCTAAAGATAAAAGCTATCCATTTGGGAGAACAGTACTATTTCTATTGAACTTCCATCTTACATCTAAAAACATAATGCCACTCTGTCACTGCTTTCTTCATGTGTTTTATTCCCTAATACAAGATCTGGTCTGAAGGCCCACCTAGTATACTCTCTTCTAACAAAACACCTCATATCTGTGAAAGCTATGACAAGAACAGAAAAGAGAAACAGAATTTGCTTTAACAAAAGAAGAAGAGAACATATCTCAGAATCTTACCAATAATCCTTTTTTTTTTAATTTATTTTTTAATTTTATTTTTGGCTGTGTTGAGTCTTCGTTGCTGCGCACAGGCTTTCTCTAGTTGCAGCGAGTGGGGCTACTCTTTGTTGTGGTGTGTGGGCTTCTCACTGTGGTGGCTTCTCTTATTGCAGAGCACGGGCTCTAGGTGCGTGAGCTTCAGTAGTTGTGGTATGCGGGCTCAGTAGTTGTGACTCGCGGGCTCTAGGGCACAGACTCAGTAGTTGTGGTGCATGGGCTTAGTTGCTCCGCGGCATGTGGGGTCTTCCCAGACCAGGGCTCGAACCCGTGTCCCCTGCATTGGCAGGTGGACTCTTAACCACTGTGACACCAGGGAAGCCCTCATCGCTTCTTAAAGTAGGTCATTCAAGAGTTTGAAGAATGATCAGCCTCTCTATCCCAAACTCACATGCAGGATTCTCTCCCTCAGGAATGGGTTCAAATGAAGCAATGGTTTATTCATCTGGTGGTAGGGATGATCATATATCACGTAAAAGGTAAGCATCATCAACCAACATGAGAAATAAAGTCAAAGAGTGTGCGTGTGTGTGTGCGTGCACATGCGCACACCCGCATTTATGAATGGGCATGGGGCTATTAGAAATATGCCAATGAAAAAAATTCTGAATTGAGCAGTATCAACTCAGACTTGGCAAACAGGTTACAGAGATATGAAAGTATTATGACAGATGAGCAAGCACCCTAAATGTTGTCACAAGAGTATTTTAAATAGTTGTCACAAGATTTGAGAAGATAAAGGTTAGCGGACATTGCCATTGGAAAAGGGAAAAAGGACAGGGAATAATTTGCGATGGAGGGCAGGAGAGGAAACGAATACCAGCCTCTAAAGAATAATATGTGGCTGCAACACTGCATTAGGCTTGAGGCAACACTAAACTGGGCATTTTGAACATTTAAATTAAAATTATATTTTTGAGAACCCGTGAAGAGTCTATTTAAAATTAGTAATACCGGCACAATATGCAGATAATTATTCAGAGATATCTTTTGATATTGTTTCAGATTCATGAACTTGTTTTTTTCAAGTCCCAATCGTTAGAAAATGGTGTTTTCTATTATTATTCTAAAACCTTAGAGTCTCTCTGGAAATATGTTTAAAGAGTTACTAGTTTCTAAGATCGACAATGTCATTATTTACAAGAACGAAGATTTAGTTTGAGTCTATATAAAATGTTTTCTAAAGTAAAAATGATATGATGAGCATTAAAAAATTTCACAAATTTTACTAATGTTGCCTAGGCTTCCTCTAATTTCTACAAATGTTTCCAACTTTATTGTAAGTGGAAAATATGGTAAGAAAGAGAATATGGAAGATAAAAGACATTGTAATCCAGTAAAATTCTATGTGATAAAAGGTCTCGCCTAGAGTATTTACAGGAAGCAAGAGGAGGAGGGGTAGGGGAGGAGGTGGGGGGAATGCGGTGGGACATGGTTGGGGGAGGTCTATCGTTCCTCCACTAAAATGAAACACTCCCCCAAATGTAAACTACCTAAAGGTCAATGCCAAGGGGGAACTATGACTCATAAATGACACGAGAAAAACTTAAGAATCATTTACTAAACGCATATTCACCTGCAGTGAGCAGGTATAGAGTGCAACAAAGATGGCGCCTGTCAGGTCTCAACGCGCCCTCAGCCAGGCATGACGGGCAGGCTAAGAAGAGGGAGCGTGAGGAAGGCTGTCCAGGGAGGAGGAGGACGACGTGAAGCCAGATGAACGAGGCTGGGCGAGTGCTCCAGACATCGGAACACGCAAGGCTCAGAGGTAAGAAGCTAGATGTGATTCTGCTTGGCTGTGGGGACTGCCAGAAAATAAACCCCTTTAGAGAAAGGCAAAGCCAAGGTCATGAAAAGCAACATCAATGATATATGGAAGGAACCCCTCCAAGAGCTTTTGTCAGGGGAATCTAAAGATTGTGTTTCAGTAAAATCATACAAACTAATTGGGATCAAAGTTAGTTACCAAAGAATCACAAAATATGTATCAACTTGTATTAAGGCTCTCAAAACCTGCTACAAACAACTTTATCTAAAGTCAGAAAAGTATTTAGGCCAAACCTCACGAAGTCAAATGCTTTCAAAAGCCAGGCAAGTAATATAAGCAAGTGAACAGGCCCAGCGGTGCCCTTAGTGAACTCAGGAGGACCTGTGATAACTCAGCCCCCAAAACCGCTGCCAGGCAGAGTTTTAGGTGAAGCATGCCCTGATATAACATTTAAAGAAAACCAGGAATCAAGACTCTTAGGTGAAATACATTAATTTTTAAACAACAGCAACTAAATCAATGTTTCTCAAAACGCTAAAGTACCACACAAAAATATTTGCAGAAATTATGTAATGCCACAGATAACAAGATCATTTAGAACAAATTCATTAAGACACAGAGTACAGGTATCAAGTTATCTCAGATTTGAGCTGAACATTTTTTCCCCAGATACCTTCATTGGAAGAGATTTCTGAGTGATAAAAATTCTGCTTTGGTGGCTATTAATGGTAGAGAAAAGTAAGTTAACCTGTTCTCATTTGGGCAGAAATCTGTTTGCCTTTGTTTGGTTTGAATTTTCTCATCTCAAAGTAAAGTGGATGGTCCTAAGCATTCCGGAATGATCCTAAAAGCCTTTGAATATATGCAAATCCGCAAAGAGGAAAGCTTACAAATATAGACCATAGCCATTCTGGAACATTTTTTAATTCACCTATCAATCTCTGATCTGGTAAACAGAAATGAACAAAAGGATGCTATTTCATGGATGACACTCTGAAATAGGACATTGCACTGCCCAGTACTGTACTCACAGTACTACTTCAGTCCTCATGGTGGACTGTCAGTATACCTAATACTAGGTTATTGGATAATTGATGAGCCCAATGTGTTAACATTTTATAGACAAAAAAAAAAAAAAAAAAAAAGGAAAAATCAAGCTACATACAAATGCTTATCTAGTCTGTATACTTTGTTTCTGGAAAATAATCTTCAGCTCTTATCAATGCTAATTTACATAGTAAACTTATATGCAACTCTCAAATGAAATTCAAGTAACATGATATAAAAAATTTTAATTATCCACAATCCCATACCCAGATATAACCACTTCCTATTTTTAATCTATATTCCAAACTAATACATCAAGTAATTCTAGACTGATGAAAACTTCTAGTTATGTAAGCAATTCCACCTGCACTCCAACAACCCCTACTATTATAATCACTAACATCAGTGCATTTTTTTCCATTTCCTCACATTTTTATTTTTAAAAACCCCCAAAATAATAACTGGATAGATTTATTTTATAATATATGCCTACTAATGGGAACAATGGGATTCTTCACTGGGAATTAATATTTTGCCTAACTGGGATTCAAAGTTTGTTTTACTTATAATCATATTTGACTGCAAATGTAGCAATCAAGTACCTCAGTATTTACCCAAAGTAATAAAAACATGTCCACACAAAAGCCTGCATGCGGATGTTTACAAGAGCTTTATGCATAACTGCCAAAACTTGGAAGCAACTAAGATATCCTTCAGGGCTTCCCTGGTGGTGCAGTGGTTGAGAGTCTGCCTGCCGGTGCGGGGCACACGGGTTCGAGCCCTGGTCTGGGAGGATCCCACATGCCGCGGAGCGGCTGGGCCCGTGAGCCACAACTACTGAGCCTGCGCGTCTGGAGCCTGTGCTCCGCAACGAGAGGCCGCGATAGTGAGGGACCCGCACACCGCGATGAAGAGAGTGGCCCCCGCTTGCCACAACTAGAGAAAGCCCTTGCACAGAAACGAAGACCCAACACAGCCAATAAAATAAATAAATAAATAAATAAATAATAAAAGTGTTTAAAAAAAAAAAAAAAAAGATATCCTTCAGTAGGTGAATGAATAAACATACTGTGGTACATCCAAACAGTGGAATATTATTCAGCACCAAAAGACGGGAAGAAAACTTCAAAGCTTATTACCAATACATTTTTAAAGCATTTCTTCCCATAGTGATCAACATGGGTGCCAATACTGAGAGACTAATTTCTCTTCCAAAAGTAGTGCAAATATCATAATTAAAGAAAATAATTCAACCACAAATTGAACACCATATTTTTCCATGAGGCTAGAATGTGTTCTCAGACATATTACAAGTGCAATATTGACAGATACAATTTTAAACACAGTGTTTGAAAATTTCAGAGTATAAAATTAGTGGAACAGAGAAATGGTGAAAAGGAAGGTGTAGATCATTCATTTTACAAAAAAATTCTCCACTTAAAATGATTCATTATAAGATATCTTTATAGAGCACCTTCTAATAATAATAACAATAATAAATAATAACATTATTTATTTATTTTTGGCTACGTTGGGTCTTCATTGCTGCATGTGGGCTTTCTCTAGTTGCGGAGAGTGGGGGCTACTCTTCATTGCAGTGTGCACGCTTCTCATTGCAGTGGCTTCTCTTGATGCGGAACATGGTTCTCGGTGCACGGGCTTCAGTAGTTGTGGCATACGGGCTCAGTAGTTGTGGCGCACAGGCTTCAGTAGTTGTGGCATACGGGCTCAGTAGTTGTGGTGCACGGGCTTAGTTGCTCCAAGGCATGTGGGATCTTCCCGGACCAGGGATCAAACCCGTGACCCCTGCATTGGCAGGCAGATTCTTAACCACTGTGCCAACAGGGAAGTCCAATAATATTATTATAGTGTATAACTAACAAAAAATTTCACATGTATGTCAACTTTACCCTAATAAAACCCTGGGGGTTACGAATTATGAATACAAGTTTACAAGTGAAGAAAAAATCAGCCTCAAGAAAGGTAAGCACTATGTCCAGGATCTAAAAAAATAAAGGAGCCACGGATAGATGAGCCAGGATTTGAAATGAAGTCTACTAATTCCAAAGCTCATGCTCTGGTTAACATGAGCATTTCTAGAACAATCAGAGTACAGAGAGCATCTGTAGTAATCATTGCCCAAACCAAAAGTTTTAACTAAACATTAAAATTCTTTTCAAGAAAAGGTTATCTATCTATATGCTGTTTCTAACCAGAAAATAACTCCCACATACTAGCTTTATCCGCTTTCTATTATTCAAAGCCACTATTACCAAGGAATGTTTCTGGAAACAATAAATGCTTTTGACGTTTTTCTTGTATTTTTTAGAGATATTCAATAGCTCTAACAGTCTAAAGCCTCGTCACTGAAAAGAATAAACCAGGAAAAATTTTCTCTCTGAAAGGAAACTAAAGCGTACAGAGATTAAACAACACTGCATGTTGTTTCTTTGGAAAAGTGAGATTGTTTTTACTTAAAACAAATGAGTAAGTTGCTTGATTTAGATAATATTCTAGCAAGCTCATAAAAAAATAGCTTCTGCTCTTCCTGTTTTAAAGTATTATGCTAATTAAGTTTTTGAATACAAAAACATTTATTTACCAAAGTTACAGAATAACAAAATGGCATTTGTCAAACTTCATTTTGCCTTTAAACCAAACATCTCCAACTGATGCACAAATGAACTATAGTAATTTTTGAATTTGTAAAATAATGTTTGAATCTAATCAATATTTTCTAAAAATACCATACTTTCACAATTGTGCAGAATTCAGATGTAGAAATATGATAACATTCCTAACACTAAAGTGGTTACAAGTGTGATGTTAGGGACACATTTTGGTTCATTGTATAAGATGCTACATGTTATTTCTTCTTCTAATTCAGTTTGGAAGCCAACTCCAAATGAATACGATATATCAAGGAAACCTCCCATTGAAGGAGGATTAAGACAAAATGCACTTCACTTTTACAAATAAGCGGTTTCATTTTTAAAAGATACTTGCAGCTTCTCATTATCACACAGATGTTCACTTTATGTCCATTGTTCACAGAGGACCAGGCTGCCTAGAGTGAACAGTTTTTTAATTTGAGTAAAAGTGTCAAGTGTTTTTCCGTATCACGGGAAACTCATAAAACTGAGTGCCCCTCAAGTGGTGCGAAATGGCCCTTCAATAATTCAACTCTCTGCCCTGAACTGCCCAAATTATCATACACTGAATTCACACCCTCTGAGAAAGAAGTTTTCAAAATACCTGAATCGTGATGCCTCTAAAAGACGCAAAACACAAGGGCAAGAAGCAGTTTCAGGTACTTAACTAAAAAATATCCGGGTAGATCATCAACTCCAGAGATCTTTCTAAATATGACACGAGTCCATCATTTTAACTTAATCATCTTAAACTACCTATAATTTATAAAAGTAGACTAGACTCACAAAATTATATTCCAGACAAATACCAAAACAAGTTTTCCCTTCAAGGAATTTATTAGATTATGATCTTAATATAATCCAACCAGAAAGAAACACAAATCATTCTCAGATTCTCTAATGAAAAAAACCAACCAAGACTTAATTTGGCTGGCAGTGTTTCATGTGGAACTTATAATATTTCCCCCGAAAGATGCCATATCTCTTACTAAAAGAGAGTAATATAAAATAGTCCATATTGTATATTAATAAGGGTGGTTGTTCAGTTACCTTGTTTTAACTGAAAATTAATCCGAAGCCTGTCATTTCTGTAGGACAGATTGATTCAGGTCACCCGTTACAAAATTAAACATTTTCTGCTTTCACTGCATCTCATTAAACATGCTACTGCAAGTATAAATAACTCAGTGCTTCCATTTGCACAGTCACCCATTTTGTTATTGTTTACAGCAACCTAATTTGGCACATAATAATTCAGGCAGCATTGGTTTCATATTACACTGAAGTATTAATTTTTAATATAATTGCATTCTTTCATCCAACAAAAGCTAGTTCAGTGGGGATTGTACTCAAGTGATTCTTCAATTATTATTCAAGGCAAATTCTTCTAAGATTTTGCACCTCTCATTGTCCTACTGATTCATTTCTCTATAAATTAAAAACTTGTTATGAGCTTATTTAAACTAACTTATTTGCTTAAACAACACAGTGAATGATTACACTGGTACAAAGTATATGCCCTATACATCTCTAAAACACCTTTATCCAAAGGACATTTGAATCAATAATTAAACAAAGCATGTTTTCTTTTCCAGCACTATAATGTATTATTACTAAACCCCACAACTTTGCATGAAGGCTAATAAATAAATTGCTGGAACATCAATAAAATAATGATAAGACGCATATAAGATGTGTTCCTATATCCTTCTTTCTATCACAAATTTGAATGAAGCAGATATGTGGAGAAATGAATTGAAGATCAGTTAACTTGTCATCCCTCAAATGTGGGGTGATCACAAAGAAGTACAATGTACATACTTGAGAAGAAAAAAGGTGAATCGATTGAAAACAAGAAGGTCAAGGGTAAAATACAAATATTTATTAACAGATGTTCACAAAACAGCATGAAGGCCTTCAATTAATCACTAAGCACCTTCTCATGTTTGTGTACCTTCTATGTAATGGCTCACATTTATAACAATCCCCTCTGAAATACTGGCTTTATGAATAAGAGTATATTTTTAAATTAACATGTTAAAATTCCATTTTTCAATACTTATATTTATGGTTACTAGCAGATAATTGAGGAAGCAAAGTAATTGGCTACCTAAACTGTAACCTGAATTCTGCAATACTGAGATCAAGCTCTACTGGCCCCATGGCCAGTTCTCTACAGAGCAGAAACTAGTAGTAAGGTAGGTCATTTTTTGACTTGATCTAAAAAGACTGTGTTTAACTAAAGAAGCAAAAAAGACTTGATATTTTGGGGGAACACCTATAAGCCAAGTGAAGATCTATATTAATAAGAATATTTTCATAACAATACTTTTCTATACCTTATAAGTCTATTTCTCAAAACATTTTAATCATAATGGATTGCATTACTTAAAAATATTTATAAGAATTAGTTGTTTTTATGTGAAGTATATGAGGAAGGTATTGTTTTCTCTAAAGAGCTATGCAATTGCAACAGGTATTACAAATTACAGGAATATAAATTATGTTTTAAAAAATACAGTACAATATAGAAATTTTCAATTAACCCTATCAATAAGGTTTCCCTTGTGTATGAGTTTAATAAAAAACATACCAGCCTAAATTATTATATCAGTAGATAAAAACAGTAATTTAAAAATTATCATTTATTAATCTTTGATTTCAGTGTGAACACACATGGGGATGATAAAGTGTGGTGCTGGAAATGACAAATTTGGATACTTGGAAAGAAGAATAGAGATTCTAAGAAGTCAAGAGTTGTGAATCTCAGTGGAAAATGTGCCCCTCTCTACCTAACACTTGACTCGTAGTATAATATAACAAGATCGTGGGTCAAAAAATTCCCATTAACTTCCTTAACTTGACCTATATAATAAAATGACAAGGATTTAATTGTGGCCAATTTTTCCAGAGCCTTGAAGGATGGGGTAAAGATGAGCAAGTCTCCTCCTCATTTACTCTGAAGTAAATGCACGGCATAATATTCCCTGTGCATTCACCAACTCCAGCAATGTCATTTCCCTCTCAGACTTGACCCTCGGAGGGGTACCTACTTAGTTGCTGCTCTCTGCGTATACTACCTTGTGTATACCATGAGATCTGATTAGGAAGATAGTCTTCTGTGTCTTGTGTAACCAAGTCAGAACTATTTTTTAAAGCTACTACTTAATCTAAATGCCCTTTTTTTCTTTGGTTTAGAGCTTCACATAGTCAACACATTTTGGGGGCCTACTATGAATCAAATTACCAAACGTCTTAGAGATACAAAATGCATAGAACTCAAGAAGCTTAAAGTCTAGTGAATAAGACATATACATTTAAGGACAATTATTACGTAATGTATAAATGCTACAGCAGAGACAGGCACGGTTGCTATTGGAGAAGAACATTTAATCCAGACTAAGGGGAATAAGGTGAAACATTACAGGAAAGAGCCTTAGGCTAAGTCATCAAGGAACCAGTTATTCAGATGATTCAGATAGGCATTTCAGGCACAAAAATTCAGGAACAAAATGAAGGGAAAAGCACATGAGTGAAAGAAAGACTGCAATGAGGTTGGAGAGTTAAGCAGGGCCTTGGGTGTCATGCTAAGAAATATGGAATTTATCCTGAAGTCTATGGGGAGCCACTGAAGAATTTTAAGCAGGAATGAGATATGACCACAGAGCAGCTTTGCGTTTCAGAAAGATCACATTGGAAACAATATGCCAGAAATCTTTTAGGAGATGACGGCAGCAATCGATGTGAGAAATGATGAGGTCCTCAACCACAGTAGTGGTAGTAGGGAAGGAGAAACAGTAATCCATTCAGCAAGCACAGAATGAGAACCCACCATTGTCAGGTCCTGTTCTAGGAACTAGGGATACAGCAATAAGCACAAATCTCAACCCTCATGGAATTTATTTTCTAATGGCACAAACAATCTATAAATGAGATGAATAAGTGAAATAACACTATTTTATACAGGAAGAAGTACAGAAGGGAAAATGCTGGGAAAACAATGTGTCTGGAAGTGGGGTTGAAATCTCACCAAGAAGGTCAGTACAGAGCTGAAGGAAGTTAAGGAGCAGGCTACGAGAATATCTGGGTCCAGAACATTTCAGTAAGAGAGAAGATCAAGTGCAATGACCTATAGCAGGACTGTGCTTGCACGAGTGGGAGGAAAGAGTCGGGAGGTGGGATGGGAAGGGCTGGAAGAAGGTAACAGAGAAGGCAGTTAGCTATCTAAACCCTTTGCTACCTAGACTTCTGAATAAGCAGATGAATGATATTCACCCAGGAGGAAGAGACAATCTCTGAAATGCCTGTAGCCAGAGGTCCCTAGTTCAGGATTATCTATAGTAAATAGAACCTAAGATTTGTGAGGTATGTCTCCTTGTATAGTATTTTATCAGATATATATCATATCTATATCATGTACAGATACAACTCTCTAGAGGTTAAAATGGAGATGTTTCATAATTTCAATATTCCTTCTCTCTGGGGTAATCTCATGAACCCCACTTGGATATCTCATCTATTCTAAGCCAGAGGATCAGGTCCAACGTGGGAAGGACCTTGAGAGTTTCCCTCGATATCCTGGACCTCTCTCTAGTTTGCCTAAGCCCTTTGATTGCCTGTATCCTTGACATCATTTAATAGAGTAACGCTGGGTAAGATCTCTGATTCACGTTTGTCTGATTTGACAGCCTAGTCCTATTTGTTTGCTCAGAGAGGAATAGCAGGGAGGCCAGTGTGCTGAACATTATGATTGGAAAGAGAGTCATAAAAAGGTGAGTTCAGAGTGGTAAATGTGGGGCTGAAATTATAGTGCCTAATAAGCCATTGTAAGGCCTTTCCCACTTACTGAGAGATAGGAAACCACTGAAGAGTTTGGAGTGAAAACAATGACACAGTAATTGTGACTTGTGTTTTGAGAAAAGAATGGGGTGCCAAGGGCAAAAACAGGGACACCTGTTATTATAATGAGTAGGTGAAAGATGATGTTGGCTTGGATAGGTAGAGGTAGTGGAAAATACTTATATTCTGGGTATATTTTGAAGATACAACCAACAAGATTTGCTGACAGACTAGATGAGGAGTATAAGAAAAAGAGATGAATCAAGCATAAACCCAAGTTTTCTAGCCTAAGAACCTAGAAGGATTAAATAGCCATTTACTGAGATGAGGAAGACTAGGGAAGAAGCAGGTTTCACAGGAATGATCAGGAGGTCTGCCTTGGATATTCTGGACTTGGAATCTAATCAGACATCTAAATGGAGATGAAAGTGGACCACTGGATATATGAATCTGCAGTTCAGGAGAGAAGTCTAGAATAGACATACAAGTTTGGGCTTCATCAGCATTAGACGGTATTTAAAACCATGAGCCTGGATGAAATCAACAAGAGACAGTGTTGTTAGAGAAGAGGTCCAAGCACTGAGCACCGGGGGACTCCAGTAATTAGAGATCAGAAAGAGGAAGATGAACAGGAAAGAACAACTGAGGAGTGACTAGGGAAATAGGGGGGACACCAGGAGAGTATGGCTTCACTGGAAGCCAAGTGAAGAAAGTTACTTCAAGGAAGAAGGAATGGTCATCTGTGTCACCTCACCTGATAGTCAAGAAAAATGAGAATTAAGGTTTGTCCATTGGATTTAGCAACATGGATATCACTAGTGACCTTAATAAGAAGAGATATTTGAAAGGTAGAACACACAGGTTTTTATCTAAAAATGATTCCTTAGGTTCTGGCTAGGGTGACTGGGTCGGTAATAGTATATTAACAGATGGACATAGTAAATACAGTCATGATTCTCCACACTCAGTGAAGTTTAATAAAAATCCCCAGCTGCATCTCTCACTAATAAAGTATTAACACTTAAAGTGAACTATCCACATATTAACACAGAAAACTTGAAAAAAGGAGTTGCAAAGGCTAATAATTCATTGCTTTTTACCTGTCTCTTCTTAAAATGAGACTTCTTAAACAGATCTCATTTTAAGAAGAATGGTGCTTAACGAAGAAGGGCACTGAGTTAAGTCTATCATCAAAATTATGCAGGATTAAAAGGCCTCATTCACCTAAGAGAAGAGACCCAGATCTGGGTCTATTAGCTTGCCCAACACAGTCTAATCCTTGAGGTAGGAAAGATGCTTCCAAATCATTTCTGCTGGAAACAGCAGATGGAGATTTTGTTTGTTTTGTTTTGTTTTATATGTTCCCTCTTGGCAAGTACACTCCTGGAAAACTTGCCCAGAAGAAACTAATCCTCGAAGCAGGAATTTTTTTTTTTAGGTTTCTGCCCAAGAGGAATTTAGTTATGGATGGGAAATTCAGGGGTGGATACCAGCTGTAGCCATGAATTAATTACAAACCAGAAACAGAAACTGACAGACCAGAAGTTGACCAAGTAGTTACAGAGACGATTAGCTAGTAAGGTTAGCATCCAGGGAAAATTCACGGGGCCAACAGGGAGGCTACCGCTCCACCCTACTGCCAGGACACTGTGTATAGATGCAGCCGTCCACGCACCCCCAGACTCCACCCACTAGTGAAGCAGCAGCTCCTAAGTCGCGGTAAATGTAGATGAGGTGGAGAAAATAATAAATCTCCCAGGGGCAAGTCTTTGGTACCCACAGCTGTGCAGCATGATACTCAAGGCAGGGACCGATGGGCGAGGACACAGATATCCTGAATTGACCCCATCAACTTCCAATCTTTTGTTATCTAAGTCTTTTATACAAATAAGTAAAAGGGTTAATTGTTTAAAGCAAGCTTGTTTACAGATCATTGGAAACAATTATTAACTTGATGAGCTTCAGAGAGCTGTGAGATAATTTAGCACTAACCTAAAGATATAGACAACATTTCTCAAATGTTGCTTATTTTAGCAGAAAACCATTTAAGGCAGAGTCATTTCCACATGGCTTAGCTGACAGCCTGCTTCCCACGTAAGTTCACGGGAATTCATTCTCTCCAACTGTCCCTGAACATAGAACAGGCTATATTTCTGAAAGCCTCTTTCTGTTTAAAATATATTCTATTAAATGTTTTTTTCTCCTATGTCTTGGCTACATTTTCATGAGCAGTGTATTGAACCCAGATTGCAATCTCAACTTTTTGTTGAGATTTCTGATTCTCAGTGGAAACTGATAAGTATCATTCAACTTGATTCAACAAACCCTCATGGAGCAGTTACTATGTACCAAGAGCTGTGCTAATGAAAAGCTGATTAAGAGACCAATTCTTACCCTAAAGGAGGGAACTGGAACTCTTTTTTTGGGGGGGGGGGCCGGGTGGGGGGAAGATCAGAAGAAAACTCTCTGGAAAGGGACATCGTTTGAGATGGACTGTGAAAGATGGTCAGAGTTTCAACTGGCAGAAGAGCATTCAATGAGCAAAAGCGGAAAAGTGGTCTGTCCAAGCAGGAGGGAAGGTGGGCGGGAAGAGGAGATGCGGCCATATCACAAAGGGCTTGAATCTCCTGGTGGCGAGGCTGGGCTTAATGAGGGATCACGGAAGACTTAAGAGGTGGGTCGGGTGAGAGGACTCAGGTTTGATTTCTTCAGGCTCGAGGCACGATAATGGATGTCTTAGAATATGAGACAGAGAGAATGTGTGGTCAAGAAAAGATGCAACGGGAGCTTTCTGTTTCTATTCAGGGAAATGGGAAAAGAAATACAGATGTTGTACGCATCAAGGAGTAGACGCTACATGATGACTGAGGAAATGACTGGATACCCAGTCAGTGAGGTCTTCCCTGACCACCCTATTCAAAATTACAGCAGTCCACTCACACACACACAACCCCACTCCTCTTTTCCATTTTTTTTCGTGGCACTTACCACCATTTAACATACACAAATTTAAACATACTTTAAATCATATCTTACTCGTTTAGTTTATTGTCCGTCTTCCTCAACCATAAAGTAAGGTTCATGAGGGCAAGGACTTTGACCTGTTTTGTTCACTCTACCACTGCAGGGATTTACTAAGTATTTGTTAAATTAATGAATACATGAATGAAGACCAAAATGACTGAAATCTGATGGTGTCATGAACAGAAAATTAATGGTTTTAATGGGGTCAGGGTTTTCTTTTCCGAGTCATGAGGCTATAGATGATTACGGCAGGGTCAAGAGACCTGGGTTCTATCTCCAGCTCTGGCACTAAGGTGATCTGTCAGTTTAGACGAGTCATTTTTCCTCCATAAACTGTATTTCCCTCATCTGTAAAACCGAGGTTTAATTAAACTTACATATGCCTACTGTAGGAGTAAACGAAGTCCCAATTTAATTAGCCAAGGATATGGGACCTTCCTGCCAGATCTGTGAAACAGCCAAATTCTTGTCATGTCACTACCCTTTTATACATATGGTTAAAATAGTTTACCCAGAAAGAACTTATGCTGCTATAGACATGTTTCCATTTAAAGGAATGTTTACAAACAGCAGCTTTCCTAGTTCTTGAATCATACTCAGTGTGGGCAAGGTCACAGCCTCTTCCAGATGGAGAAAGCGGAGCAGGGCCCAGGTGTCCTTGATCAATCTCTCTGCCCTAGCTTTCCAGTGTTCCAGAAAGCTTGTTTCTCCAAAGGCCACCCTTAACTGATTTAATACTCTGTTATCTGAGTGGTTTTGATAATGAGTTTGGTCCAAGGATCCCAATTACAAATTAATTTCCTCCCAACCTCCAAGATCCCTTTCAGTGTTAATATGCTATATTATCTATAAACTTTAATAGGACCCCACCCAGTGGTGGAGCTGATAACCTTTCTTCCTTCTAAATACAAATTCACCATCAGAATATGTATGGTCCCACCAGATAGCTATTTCTTTAAGCATTGAAAAGAAGTGTAGTGATTTGGAATGAGAGGAATTTTAAGTAGTTTGAATGGGTTATAAATATAACTGTAAAGTCCTTTGGAAACAAAGTTTTTGAGATATATTCAATGCCATGATTTCAACACAGCCTAACTTGTTATTATTTAACATTCCTATCCCACTTGGTTAGCATTATGGTTCATGAGCTGTAGGGTAATGGGGGAAGCATGCCATCTGCTTCACTGCTGGGAGCACTGGTCTCCTGAGGTCACTAACTGTGATTATAAACATGGACTTAAAGTAAACAGTGACTCCATGCCCTAAGAGGCCAGAAGCTCAGATGTTCTTCTTGCAATTCTCTCACAGATTTACCGGGCAACTTCTCAGCAGGAGACTTAACCTTGAGCTATCTCTTTAACCTAATCTTTAACAGACTTGATAAGGGCAATATTCTTTTTTCCCTCTCAAGCTTTCAGATTAGACTACATTTTTTCTATATACCATTCTCCAGGGATAGATATTACTTACCACCCACAAAGGTGTTGGCTGGGTTAATTAAAATATGATTCCAAGATAGACCACAAATTGAAATGCTAAACAAGGATCATTCCCTCGTGTCTATGAGTTCATGAGCCATTGCATAAAAATAGTCTCAATTCATTCTTTCTATCATTACAGAGTATCTGCTTCAAAGAAGAATAAGGAAATGCCAGCCCATTCATGCCTGTATATTATCATATTTAAGTATGATAATTCAAGGAATTTTTAATTAGCACTAATTATTAATAACCTCAGCTTTACAAAAAGAGCAGAGGAAGCAGTCACTTATACGTTAGCTTTAGAATTAGAAGATCTCTGCCCCCAATTTTCTCAATCATCAACCCCCCCAAAAGATGTTTTAAATTTTGCCCTTAGAGGTTTATTCCTTTGTGTTATATATTACTCCCCCCAGGTAGTCTCTTAAAAGCTGATATCCTTGGAAGATGTAAGATATTAGGATGCAGTCAATCACTAACACTGTGTGAAGCCTCCCAGGCAGGAGGAACTCAAAAGTATTAGGTATTTGGGAGCTGGCAGAGTTAGAAAAGGGAGGAAGCAGAGGTCTAAGACAGACTTCACCTATTTCATGGTTTTGCCCAGGGCAGGCTTCCACTAATAGGTTTTAGCTTTGTGATGGTAGCAATGGGAAAATACAGTGGTAACTTGCTGGTTTCAAAATTCAACCTCACCAAAAAAAGAAAAAAAAAAAAAAAAAAAAAAGAAAATGGTAACTATACCCCTAGGGTAGAGATATGAATAAAACTTCAAATTTCTATACAAACTGCTATCTTAGCTGGTCCTTGGTAACTTGGAAGCATCTGCAAATCTTGCCCATTCTTTATTGCTTCTAAAGTAGGTGCAGCAAGGCCCAGTGACCACATAAGGCACAAAAGCCAGGACCACAGAGGAAGAGAGGACCCCGGACTCGGGACCCCAGCGTCAGGAGTGTGCTCCATCTATCTGCAAAGCTGCCAGTGTCTGCGATCACGCACCCAGGCGTGATTTGATTACATGACAGGGCAGAGTTTGTGGAGATGAAGGAGGCTTTCATGTAAAATTTATATCAAAAGCAGCATTTGTCCATATAAGAAACACCTTTACATGATTCATTTCCTTGTCAAAACAAATATCAACCTTTAAGTTTTTGTATTTTTACATTGTCTCATCATCCTAAAAAAAATACATAAACATTAAGAAATGCAATCTGTGTATAAAAAAATCATTCCTAGGAGAAGACGGAACAAATGATGAGTTTTTTAAGCCAAATCAAGTACATATTATCTTGAAAAACATGCAATTACACAAATAATTGTAAAATCAAGTAGCAAATACAACAACTATATGTGTTTGATATATACTTTGGCCTCTCTCTTCTGAGAGTCCCTTATTTCATCTTATAGTTGAAGAATAAAAAGATGTATTTACTTAAAATGATTGTTGTAAATAATTATTGTAAGTATCCTACAGTGAATTCAGTATTTTCTTCTCTATGTGTATGATGATGTTAGATACAAATTTTAAATTTCTCGCAGTGTGTATTACAGTTTTAAAAAACTAACCAATGTTGACATCATGAAAGAAGAGGTAAATTATGGAATTCTATTATCAAAATATGGAATTATGTGTTTAAATCCAGCTAAGCCCCACTACCTCATCTGAAAGAAGACTTATAGAACACAAACCCACCACACAGAAATGCTTTCCTAAAGAGTATAATCAAAGTCCCCTCAGAAGCTTACCTGGCGCTACACCATCCTTGGATACCTTGGCTACTTGCACCTTCTTTGAGAGCAAGCACATCTATTTTTTTTCTATCACTGACCCACCACCTTGGTGCTGGATGCCATCCAATCTACTTCCCTCAAGGACTGTCATCCATCAACGCTTCCTTCTCTCCTCTGCATCTTTAATCTCTCTCCCTACTGCACTTTTACCTAACCACATAAGTAAGCTCAAGCCTCCTGCAATTGAAAACCCCTCCTCTCACATAACATCGCTTCCTACCAACCTATGTCCCTTCTTCCTTTTCTGCTCAACTTCCTAAAGGAACAACTATACACCTCAACTCTAATTCTTCAGCGTTTAATTAGTGTTCAGCTCACCACAGTTCCACATCTGCCTAACCCGGAGAACCCTCTCAAAAGCGCACTCTTCAAACCGACTGGTGACACTCCCTTTAGAGAATCTTTAGCCCTTATTCCATCTCTAACATTTGAGACTGTGGGCCACTAGTTCCTATTTGAAACTCTCCCCTCTCTTCACTTCTGAGTCACGCCTACATCTACAAACATGTTCTTCTTTTCCTCCTGTGTGATCAGCACTTCTCTGTGATTTTTCCTGGGTCTTTTCCCAAGTCTGTAACCTGTACAAGCCTCAAACTTTGCTTGAAAAAGAAAAAAGTGGGCAAAGAGATAGTCAAACTTACTGCTTGAAGCCAAAACCTAGGAGCCATCCATGCCTATCTCAGGCTGGTCCCTCCTAATATACTAACAAAATATTAGGCAGGGATCTTTCTAAAACACAAATCTGAGTATATGACTTCCTATTTTGAAATCCTTATATGGAAACCCAAAGCTTCAAGATCAAAGTCAGGATTCTTAGTGTTGCCCAGGAAGGTATTTGCCATCAGGTATCGAGCTATTTCTCTAGCACCACTGCTGCAGCTCCTAAAGCACCCAATATTCTGATCATGTTATCTTGGACAACCACACGTCCCTGAATATGGCATGGTCTTTAACACCTCCATCCATCCGCCATTTCCACACACTGTATTCTGATTCTAGAATACCTTTCTCCATACTGGCTAACTCTTCTTGTCCTTCAAGATTCAGCTCAGGCATCATTCATTGGTATTTGCATTTGAATCTGTGCAATTCCTATTCCTACCATCTGTGTTTGTATGTGTATGTATCTTCCCCACTGATCTGAAAACCACCAGTTTGCTTTTTCTAGTGCCTACCATGTAGCTGCCCATTAAATGGGGGCAGGAGGAAGCCAGCTTGCCTTTTACATTTAAAAAACAAAAACAAAAAAAAACTTCATTCAAAGAAAATGTGTCAAAAGTGAATGTACTATAGCATAGCTTCCATTACTTGAAAGTTATCATTATCTGCCTCCCATTATGATAAATAAACTCCAGTGCTGCCTTAAAGAAACCTACTGTTCTGATTTTCATTTTTTCAAAATGTTCCATATTATTCTTGAGCACAGTGACAGAATGCAATCCCAGAACTGAAGAGTCTAGATTCATTCCATTTGTCATGAGTATTGTATTTAGCAAGTTGAATTCTTTTTATGCAGATGCAGTCCATCAATTAACTCATCTATTTATCAGAGTTCATTATAAAGAAAAAAAAATCTTTTAAAAAATATGAAGCACAAGAGGAGAAACCTTACTCTATTATGTGAGCAAATTAGCTGTCAAAAGCAATTTTAAAAGGCTTACCAAATAGCATCCTACCTTTTGGAAAGCATTTTCTAAGGTCAAGAGTTTAATCTAAGTAACTTCTACACAATACCTGTATTTCAACAATTTACTGACTATAATTTTGACCTGAAGAGACCTCCATCTAATGAAAACACAAGTATTTATCTGCTTATTTTCTTACTCAGAGCAGTTTTTCCTCAGTCCTCCAAAGAGATACAACAATTGAATTTCGCTTATGTTATACATACAAAAAGGGCATCTCTGAAAAGAGCACTTATCTCTTACCTTACATGAACAAGTTCAAAACTCTTAATGTAAAGTACAATTTCAGGACCACATAGCTCCTGTTAAAACTGTTGCATTCTCCACTGACACGCCCAGCTGATGGAATGGTCAAATGTAGAGTAACAAAGTTCATCACAAACTAAACTGCTTTTGGAGTAAAATAACAAATATATTGAATACATAAGCCCTACACCTGCTTTTTTCCCCCCTCAGTCTACCTTTCATTACCTTAGCTAGTGGTTGTTAAGCTTCCACATACATCAGAATCATGTGAAAGGCTTATTAATACAGATTGTTGGGCCCTACACTCAGACTTTCTGACACAGTAGGTCGGTGTTGGGGCCTGAGAATTTGCATGTCTAAGTTCCCAGGTGATATTAATGTTGCTGGTCTGGGGATCACACTTTGAAAACCACTGGCCAGGTAACTGCATCCACCCAGATGCCTTCCATGAGTCATCCGATCTCATTATCAGGCCCATTTAACCAACTGCCCATTTGGATGTCTTGGGGCGTCCTGAGTGCACAATACCCTGCACTGAATCTCTATCCAAAACCTACGTCAGAAAAAAATGGTACCACCATCTATCAAGTTGTTCAAAGCTTAGAAGTCATTCTTAATTATTCTCTCTCTGGCCACATCTAATCAATGGGCCAAAATTGTCTAATCTATTCCTATACATCTTTCCAATCTATACACTTTACTTCATTCCCACTACCACCCTGATCAGGGCCAGCATCATCTCATGCTTGGAACAAAGTAATAGACTCCCTAATCAGACACTCCATTTCTACTTTTGCCCCCTTACGATCTTTTTTCCATAGTGTAGACAGAGCAATCATCTTAAAACATAAGCATGGTGATGTTAAAACACTCCAGGGACTTCTAGACCTTTTAAAACAAGGTCTAAAGTCCTTCCTGTGGTTTCTCATAGCCTCTACATAAGGCCCCTAACTATCTCTTCAGGCTCATCCAGTGTAAACTCTCCCACTTAACCGTGCTGGTCTTCCGCCGCGTGTCTCTTTACCCCACCTCAGGGCTTTTGCTTATGACGACACCTCTATACATCACCCACTTTACTTTTTCTAGCAAACTCCCCATTCCTTGAATCTCAGCTTAAGTGTCATGTCTAATAACAATCTTCCTTGATTCACGAGAATAAATTAAATCACAACCACGTCCTCCCAAGTCACTGTGCACAGTGCCTTTGGTATGATTAATCACATTTGAAATTGCTTGCTCCTTGTACGTTTACCTCACTGGTTAAGCTCCACAGGGACCATTGTGTCTTGTTCACCATTTTAATCCCAAGCGTTGTTTACTGCTTATTAACAACTAGTAAAAGTCCCAAATTAAGCACTGATAGGCTGATATGTATGCAATTGCAAAAGTTTTGGTATGTTAATAGAGATGGGGAGTGAGCAAAAGTAGAAAGTGGCTGGCCAAGCTCGCTGTAATGTCTGGCCTTGGCTTGCTCTCATAGAACAGCTCCAACCTTTTCAACAGGTCTCAACTTAGCCCTCCTTTTTGTCCACACACGCCAGAATCCAAACTAAGCCTGGCCATTGGCAGAAAGAAGATAAAGACTCCAAGAAAGCATCTCATTTGCTCAGTAATCCTCTTGCACTGCCTGAACGTTCCAGCCCAGCTTTGCAATAGCCAAGCTTCCATACAGTTGTTGTGACTATTTCCCTTATTCTCCAACTCTCTACCAATTCTCCAAGACTGTGTTTCAGACTGATTCCCCGGGAAGTACTTTCCTGCCTCAAAATCCAGCATACTTCTGAGTCCCAACTAAAACTAAAATCTAGGCTATCCCCTTAAGATCATCGCCAACAGTAGTCACCTATCTCAATCTTGAAAGGTCACCTTCTTATCACTAGGTATATACCTGCCCCAAATGGACACCTACGCAGCATCAGTACCAGCCTTCCACAAGAGCTACACTGCTAGTCCTTATCCCCACAGGGTCATCTCTTAAGTTGGAAGCTATCAACAGAAGCTTTGCCATAAAACTCATGTCTTGACTTTGCCAAGGTTTGTACTCCTGCCTTTCATACGGCCCATGGGGTATTTCTTTTTTCTTTCTTTCTTTCTTTCTTTCTTTATTTTATTTTTGGCTGTGTTGGGTCTTCGTCTCTGTGCGAGGGCTTTCTCTAGTTGTGGCAAGCCGGGGCCACTCCTCATCGCGGTGCGTGGGCCTCTCACTGTTGCGGCCTCTCTTGTTGCGGAGCACAGGCTCCAGACACTCAGGCTCAGTAGTTGTGGTTCACAGGCCTAGTTGCTCCACGGCACGTGGGATCCTCCCAGACCAGGGCTCGAACCCGTGTCCCCTGCATTGGCAGGCAGATTCTCAACCACTGCGCCACCAGGGAAGCCCCCATGGGGTATTTTTAATCTCTGCTCTTCCATCCATTCATTCAAACACTTATTGGGAACCTACTGTGTGCCAAATACAATGCTAGACATGGAGGATACAATAATAAATAAGAAATGACCTTTGCCCTGTAGAGACCACTAAGATTATAATACAGAAGTATGTACTGAGATGCCATAAGAGCCCAGAGATCAGCTAACTGATCTAGATATCTTCCTGGAGGAGGTGATAATGGAGTCTTGATGGATAATCATAAATTAACTATGTTTCAAAGAACATTACAAGCAGAAGGAGCACCTTGAGAAAAGTTCAAAATTATAAAATATCAAAGGCCTTAGCGTGAAGTAAAAACATCTCAGCACTGCTGGAATGTAAGGTGTGAAGCCCCAAGTAGTGGGAACTAGGGCTGGAAGAGATGGATGGGGTCAAATCATGGGTGGCCTTATTTGACTTGACATACTAAGGAGGTTAGACTTTGTTCTCATGGCAAATGACACCACTGTAAAGTCTCATGGAGGAGACTGGCACAGTCAGGTTTGCCCTATGATGGATACTTCTAGAGGGCCGTGTGGAGAAGAGATTCAAGGGCACAAGACCAGGGACAGGCACAAAGCGGTCACTGCAGCCATCTAAGACAGACAAGGAGGAGCTCAACTAGCAAAGCAGCAGTAGGAATGAAGAAGAAATGCATGGGAGGAGTTGGAACTCATAGCCTAACGGGGAAGATCTGGACAACTAAATGTACTACAGAGTAATAAGCTCAAAATTAAAGGACATGCTAGGGGACAGAAAAACAGTTATATTACCATGGGAGTGGAGTCCTCATGAATAGAGCTTATGAGCTTCTGTCTCGAGGATACAGGAGGTGCAGGTACATTGTTGTGGGACTTCAGAGATAGAGGACATTCATTCTGTCTGATTAGGGGGCACTTCTTGAGGGAGCTGGGTCTGAAAGGGTCCCAAGCTTTGGTCATTTGGAAGTTACAGTTCGGAGCATTCAAAGCTGAGGGAAAAATCACACCCTAAACCTCGAAGGTGCACTAAATAGTGTGAGAACTAATAGTTATGCTTGGCTGGAGCACGAGTGGCATAAAGAGAAGTGAAAGGGAAGAACTAAAAGTAGGTTTGAACCTAATGCTGGAAGAGTGCATATAGCTGAGTCATCAGTTTGATAACAAACTCCATTTTGCTTTAAGTACTATATGTATTTCTTGAAAATTTTAAAAATTAGTAACTTGTCTAGAGCTTCCTCAGCCAAAACCTAATTTTGAAAATCTTTTCATGGGAAGAAAATGTGCTTCTCTAGCTTTTCCTTTATACTCTGCCAATACCACCCAAAAAGTATTACTTGTGCCTGGTTTTTACCTACACCTATTTTCCCCAACAAAGAAAAAATTAATGAAAGTCAAAATATGACATGGTAGGTAGCTCTAAGATGTAAAATTAGTGAGACTAGCCAAGCAATTCCTACAGGAAAAATTTACAAGTCTCTGATCGGGTAGGACAGCCTTTTAAAAAAGCAAAATCCATCATTACATAATATGAAACCTTGACACTTGCATTAAAAGGAAGGTTAGAATGATCCTTAAATAAGATGCACTCATACTAAGAATTTTTTACAGTAACTGAAAAGAATCTTAATTATTTTCCTTTCTTTACTTGAACCTCTCTAGAAACCTTATTGCCAGTAATTTAGGCTGATGAATGTCGTCAATAAAGAAAAGCCTTGATTTTAACACTCCTCCCTCAAAGCCTGTCCCTCTTGTGGTTTTCCAATAGGCTATTGTTAGATTCATTTACAGTAAAATAATTACCAGCTCCCAACGCCAGACACACTGCGGGTTACCTATCGTCCCTTAGAGGACTGTTGGACTGTTCTTAACATGCATTCTAAATGACAGTAGCAGCTTTATTGCAATTAACAAACACACGAATCACCAATCTAGTTATATCTCAAAAGAGAGAAGGGTTTTCTGAAGTAGACTGCTATGGTTGTTTTCTCAACAACTGTTTTGCAATCCGAATTTCAAAGACCAGTCTTTAAGCAAATAGGCACATGTCCCAGCAGCAGGGAATACAGAGAGATTGTCTTTTCTTGCTATTCCCAACAGAAAGAGTAACACTACAACGGTTTAGAGAATTAACAGAGTGCAGACATGAACAGACACCAACATTCCCCATCAGTATGTAAAGCACTCACTCACGCATCAGCATTTACAGCTCTGTCCCCGGTCACCCCTCAGTCTCGGATCCAAAGTGGTAGCACCAAGACACAACTCTGCCTCTCCATTTACAACATTCTAATCTTGACATGTGTCAGAATCAAACTTGGCAAGTTTCCAGCCCATGTGAATTCCTTCGTGTTGGGGAAAAATGCAATTGTTCTGTGCATATTTATAAGAATCCCGTGGAGGCTCTCAGAGGATCTGCTCAGAAGGACTTGGGGACCACAGGTCACTGCCTGCAAGTCAGTAAGCCCACATCGCCCACTAATGGAGCAGCGCCCTCCAGTGAGACATGGACACGGCCCGAATGCCTCTTCCGCTGCAAATAACAGGAAAGCACTGTCACATAAACAGTTCTATCAACAAACTCTAATATTCCTGAGGGGCATCAGCTTGTTAAAAAGGACAGTTATATTCTGGAATGAACTCTAACCAGCTTTGGGACAGAATTCTTGTCCCTCCAACCCTAGCATTTCTAACTTGAACTACTTCCCATAACTACCCCATACTCCAAAAACACGTGTGGGAGACTGCTGAGGGAAGCAAGTAATTACATTGAAATTTTAATAATAAAGAGTCCACTTTTAACAAATCAGATAGGCCTTAATTAGACTGGTGTGTGTGTGTGTCTGTTTATGTGTGTGTGTGTGTCCATGAGTGAGTCACAAGGCAATACAATTAAGTCTTTTTTTTTTTTTTTTTTAAATATTGAGGTTTTCTGATCTTTATAGCTACTTTATTTATTTATTTATTTTTATTTTTGGCTGTGTTGGGTCTTCGGTTCGTGCGAGGGCTTTCTCTAGTTGCGGCAAGTGGGGGCCACTCTTCATCGCGGTGCGGAGACCGCTCTTCATCGCGGTGCGCGGGCCTTTCACTATCGCGGCCCCTCCCGTTGCGGGGCACAGGCTCCAGACGCGCAGGCTCAGTAGTTGTGGCTCACGGGCCCAGCTGCTCCGTGGCATGTGGGATCTTCCCAGACCAGGGCTCGAACCCGTGTCCCCTGCATTAGCAGGCAGATTCTCAACCACTGCGCCACCAGGGAAGCCCCAAGTCTTAACATATATATTATGCACTGCTTCCCAACCTTTTCTCCCCTGGGGCATATGGAAAAAAATTGTGTTCTTTGTATGGAACATGGGTAAACATACAAACATGCTTGTGCAGATAGAGGTCAGTGGCCTGGGGGCTCCAGCCACTCTCTAACTCTTTGTGTCCCTCATCACAAGCACTGTGTTTGTAAAATTACACCTTTATACTGTAAAAAAAAATTCTATCAGAACTGATGATTTTAAAAATCAAAAATCACCTGAAATCCCACCAACTCAGAGATAAGCACTGTGAATGCTTCAGTAAACATTATTCCACTTATCTCTTTAGGCATATACAGAAACATATGACTCACGCACACCGGGTGTGAAGCTCTGTAATAGTGCATGATTTATATGTATTTGTATTAAATCTCTAACTGAATGCTTTCTCATCTTTAGGCTATGAATTTGAACATGAAGAAGGAAAATATAATGAAGCATGGTCTCTTATTCATAACACTTTTATCATTTTCCAGGTCATGTGCATTGGACTTACTCTTTCTCACATATACCAACAATGTAGTTTATTTGTGACCAAAACTATTTCCTTGGAATCTATGCCTAACTTGCCCCCAGAAATTAGACTTAAAACTCTACCTCTAGTCCAACTTTCAAGATGTCTCATTCTTCTTAACAGAATTAGAAACATTCATTTCTAACAGTTTCTGGGTCACTGAAACAACCTTCCCTGAGAAAAAAATATTTGTCCTAAATATTAAGAAATAGAACGTGGAGAAGGGGACTTGAACTCCCTGAATAATCAATAAAAGGCAAGGCACATAAGTAGTCTGTTGGGAACAAGTCACCTGTGCTGTTTTTATATTGAGAGTCAAAAATATTTTTGTATTTGATTTTACTTGAGGAAGAGAGCAAATCGCACAGAGTAGGAACTATTTTACAGAGGTGATTTAACCAACACAAAAAGACTTAAACCAGACTTTTACAAGTGGCTAGGTTTTACTAAACATTAGGATAGGCACAAAGCTGGTCCTATGAGTGGTCTCAGGCAACTGCAGTGAGCTGAATGGTGACCCCCTCCCAAGATGATACGTCCATGTCCCAACCCCAAGAAACTGTGTGACCTTATTTGCAAAAAGGGTCTTTGTGATTAAGCTAACAATGCCGAGATAAGAGCATCTTGAATTAAGATTGGCCCTAAATTCAAATACAAATCCTCAGAAGAAAACGGGAAACAAGCAGGAACACAAAGGGGAAGACCACGTGAAGATGGAGGCAGAGATCAGAGCTCCTTCTACAAGCCAAAGAACGCCAATGATCGCCAACAACCACCAGAAGCTAGGAGACGGGCATGGAACAAATTCTCCCTCATGGCCTCTGGCAAGAACTAACCCTGATGACACCTTGATTTCAGACTTCTGGCCTCTAGCATTATGGGAGAAAGAAGTTCTATTATTTTAAGCCACCCTGTTTGCTGTAATGTCTTACAACAGCCCAAGGAAATGAATACACTAATCATCTACTGAACACTTACCATGGCCAAGGGTTTTCCAAACACTTTACATGAACTTATTTAATCCTAGTAACAACCCTATAAGTTAGAAATATTACTGTCTCTATTTTACAGATGAAGAAACCAAGGTACAAAGAGTGTCCGATCTGAGATCACATAGGAAGGGAAAAAGCCAGGATTTGAACCCAGAAAGTCTGATACCACAGAATGTGCTTTAAACTACTATATTATACTCACTTTTACTTGAAGAATAAAGTGTACCTTTGGGTATAAAGGGAAATAAACAGACATATGAAGAGGCCAGGTTACAGAGACCATGAAAAACACAAAGGATTTTGTCTGTGATACAGCATATAAACAACAAACAGGTCAGGCTTTCAGTGCATTGCCAAGTCTATTGGCTCAACCTCCAACATGTATCCTGCACCTATATGCTTTTCTCCACCTTTATAAGCCACTCCTCTAGAATAAGCTACCAGTATCACTCACCTAGAACAGATACCAACCTCCTAAGTAGTCTCCTCGTTCTACTCTTCCCTATTTAAAGCATTCTCCACATAGAAGCCATATTTACCTTTTAAAAACAAGTCATCTCACTCATCTTAAAATCATCAGTGACTTCCCAGAGCTCTTAGATTAAAAACTCCTTGCCATAACTTAGCAAGGCCCTACATAATCTGCCTTCCTCTTCAACATCATCTCATATTGTCATTCTTAACCTTGATTACACTGTAGCTACTATGCCCTGCTTTCTATTTCATAAGTGTGTCAAGCCCTCCTCTGTCTTTGGGCTTTTGCACTTGGTGTCCCCTGGAAGCCCTCTTCCTAGTTTCTGCGTGGCTACCTCCTCCTGATCCTTCAGGTCTCAGCTCATATGACATCTCCTCAGAGAGGTCTTCACTCACCACCTACTTCAGGTGTTCCCTGTAAGTTACCCCCTCATGATGCTCTTTACTAGCATAGCACTTATCACAATGTGAGGATCTCCTTTATTTACTTGTTTACTATCCATTGCAACACAGAACAGAATGCCCAAGAGGGAAGGGACCTTGTCTAGCTTGTTTACTACTAAACTACAGCACCCAGAGCAGTGAATGGCTCATAACAAATATCAGAAAACATCTGTGGTGAGCATTAAGAAAATGGTGTGATGGACTGGTACTTAAAGAAAATTGGTCTGGGTAGGAGAGTATAGGAGGGCTTCCAAAAAAGACACAAACTACAGAAAGAGACAAATTAGAAGGCTATTACTACAAACCACTGAGGAGTGTTCAAAGGTCTGGATAAGAACTGAACCTAAGGTCTTACAGACCTCTAGAGGATAAAGGCAATAAAATTTAGTTACTGGTTAAATACACAGGATATGAGGAATAGGAATATTGAAAGTCAAGAAACTGTCCCAAGCCTTACAGCTTAGGTTACATGGAAGACTTCTATAACATTTAGAGTCTACACTTCACAATTTAGTTTTTGATTTAACCAACAGTAACCAAATGTGGACTAAGAATCCAGCAGAGATACTCAGTAGGCTTAGTAAACTTCAGAGGTTTCATCCAATATGACTAACGTGGGAAAAGTTATTTTTGCCAAAACTAAGTGGACGTATTATTATATCCACGTTCAGCAGAAAGAACTATGGGCTGAACAGTGTTAAAATACACTGGCTTTCAGTATTATATAAATAGAGATACTAAGCTACAAGTCAGGGATAGCAGTTGATGTCAAGTGGCGCTAAAAACAAACAAAACAAACAAATGAACTTGATTTCATAAGGTTATAAGGTAGGTAAGTCAAGGCAGTAAGCAACTCACCTCTGAAAGTGACAGGATACTAGAAGGAGACCATAAAAATGGTAGGACAGCTGTGGTTCTTTTTATGGGCACTATGGGATTCTGTTAAACAACCAATACATGCTTCATAATTGCTAAGTTATTTAATGTTATTTTGATCCTTTTAATACCTTCAAATGCACCGCCAAAAATTTCAGCATTCAAAACTGTGTCCAAAATAGAAAACGTTTGAGAATCACTGACCTGCAATATTTCAAGCATCGTGGTAGGTACCGGGCAAATAAAAATGAATAAATCATTGCCTCATGAGGCTTGTAAAACTCATCAGCTATTAAGGAAAAGAAACAAACACACACACAAATTATAGAAAGAGGCATATGGATCAACTTCTGGCATAGCAGCATGAAAAGCTCTGCTGATCTGGTCTCCAGTGAAAGTGGTAAAAAGTATTTTTTAAAAAACAACAACAAAAACATATAAAGTGTCAGGAAATGGTCCTAAGTGCAAGCAGCAAATGAAAACAGTATCCTTTCCAGAAAATCTATGAGAATTCAAGAAAGGCAAGAGTCTGTGGTATTTGAACCAAGACTTTTCCCTCTGTCCTCACTCCTAGTTCAGAGATAAAGGGGACACTTTTATAATGACAAAAGGATCAATCTATCAGGGAGATATAGCACTTTTAAACACATATGCAGCTAACAACAGTGTGCTAAAATATATGAAGCAAAAACTAACAGAAATGAAGAGAAAACTAGACAATTCAACAATAATAGTTGGAGACTTCAATACTCTACTTTCAATAATGGGTAGAACAACTAGAGAGCAGATCAACAGGTAAATAGAAGACTTGAATAATACTATAAACTTACTAACCTAACACATGTCTATGGAACACTCCACACAACAAATGAAAATATGCATTTTTTTTTCAAGTGCACATGGAACGTTCTCCAGGACAGACCATATCGTAGGTCATAAAATAAACCTCAGTAAATTTAAAAGAATAGAAATAATACAACATATGTTCTGCAAACACAATGGAATGAACTTAAAAATCAATAAATGGGAAATTGGGGGAAACTCACAAAATATATAGAAATTAAACAACACACTCCTTCCTATGGACTGAATGTTTATGTCCCTCCAAATTCATATGCTGAGATCATAACCCCCTATGTGATGGTATTAGGAGGTGGGGTCTTCAAGAGGTAATTAGGTCATGAGGGTACAGCACTCGTGAATGGGATTAGTGCCCTTACAAGAAGAGACACAGAGAGATTGTTCCCAAAATTCAAGACGATGGTCATCTACAAACCAGGATAAGAGCCCTCACCAGGCCCTGACCATGCTGGCACTCTGATCTTGGGCTTCCAGATTCCAGAACCATGAAAGATAAATTTCTGTTATTGATAAACCACCCAGTTTATGCTATTTTGTTATAGCAACCCAAACTGACTAAGACACTCCTAAATAATCAGTGGGTCAAAGAAGAAGTCAAAATGGAAATCAGAAAAAACAATGTGGCAAACAACAGAATGGGAGTTAGCAAAGACCTAAAAGAGTACACAGAGAGCAGACACTAAATCTACATAGGAAAATGCAAGAAACCTCCACCAGCACAGAGGAAGCAACTTATAAAGTCGGTCTCAAAAGATGAATATGAATTTTTGTGGCAAAAACATGGAGAAAGAAACTGTAAAATAAAGAAGCAGCTTACCAAAGTCAGGGAGTTATAGAAGTGCATGCAATATTCTGGAAAAATGAGCAGATCAGAGTGAATGGAGGGGAGGGCATGTGGTAGGAGAGTGCAGTAGAGGAAGATGACGCTGGCAAGGGAGATCAGGGTCAGATGGTTAATGACCAAGTACACTGGGACATCGGTGACCTTTCTGTAAAAAGGAAAGTGACATGATCAGATTCATGTTTTCTATCACATTCTGTCTCACAGTGTTCATGTATATCACCATTTTCTCTTCAATATATAACACAAGTTTTTCTCATCAGGTAAAATATCCTGTACTTCCTCTGGCTCCACCACAATTACCGGCGCAATGCTGGGGACATTGCAACGATTTAATACAACAGTTACTTTTTTACTGCACAAACAGTGCAAAATTCCTAGAGATATTTTGCCCATTAACTGAAGATCATTTATTTTTTAATTTAGTTGCCCTTCTTGGCTATCCAATATAATTGAACAAATTATACCTGAATTGTGTTTCCTTGCTACTAGGCAAGAAGTCTTAATATCCACTTCACTTTCTTATATGTAGCAATTTTTAAAACAACAGTGCTTAACAGGGAATGAGACCAATTAAGACACCAGATCTTTGTTACTGTTGTTTATATCCGCAAGAATGTAAAAGCCATTTGCATCTAAAGACCATAATAAAATCTGCAACACAGCAATGTGCCAAATATATTAAGTTTATTGTAACTGTTCTAGAAAAAACTGTAATGATAGAAAAGCACAATGATTTAGAAGCCTACCAGCAAATTTAATCTAAAAGCATAAAGCCTTACCATCATTCACTACCGAAGGAATATCTCCCACCTCTCCTAAGAAACTAAAAAGATGCACATGGGATTGGGGACCACGGGAAATACATAAAAAGACAGTGGGGCAGAAGAGACCATCCAGGTGAGGTTATAAAACCAAAAATTTTATTTGGACTCTATCAACTTGGTTTCACAGTTCTCTCAAGCAAAGCTTAATAACCTGAAAACAAAAGCAGATAAAGCAGGCGGCAGGGGGCAGACCAGGATTCAAGGATGAGTACAGGAAAAATAAAAAAGAAAGAACTTTCAAAGATGCTAGAGAAGGCAACTGTTACAGCTGTTCACTGTGGTGGTCAGGTGAAGGATGCCAAGATGTGATGAAGAGAACAGCAGCGAGAAATTGGCAAAGAAGGCTGTAGCCTGCAGAAAGGAAGCTTGAAGGGAAATTCAAGATTCTTGAAAGTGGAAAGTTTTGGGAGGTACAAGTGGGAAAGTGGGAGTGATGAAGATGACTTAAGAGGAGCCAGAGTGAAGAAGAAATAAAGGTCAGTGCAGCTGAGAATGACTGTGAACCTGAGGCATTAAAAATGCCACAGACAAGAAAAGTAGCAGGCCTTGAGAGGAAGAAGAAAAGAGAATGAGGAGCTGCCATTGAGGAAAGAGGAAAAATGTCCAGAAAGACAGCAAACAGCAGGGGTGAGACTGGGGAAAATGAGAATGGAAAAAGAAATGCAAACGAAGAAGTGTTATCATAAGAGAAATCGTTAACTCATTTTGCATAACAATGCTCTGGAAATCACAATGGGTAGGGGAAAATATGACATACTCCTATTTTCATGAGGATAAGTGGGAGTAGGAGAGTCATCCACTGAAGAGGTTAGAGAGAAGTAGTCAAGGACGAATGTCAGAAGGTATTAAGTCAATTATTAAGGAAGCACAGGAGAGTCCTCCTTTGTGTATTCAGAGACAATAGGCATACTTACTGAATTGGCCATGTTCCAGCGAAGACTACTAAAGAGGCATTTTGAAAAAAGAATACCACATATTTATTCTAAAACTAGAATTCAAGTTAAGCTAGAAAATGATGCAATCTAAATCAATTTCCAGATTTTAATGTTCATAGCAATCATCAGGGGATCTTGTTAAAATGTAAATTCTGATTCAATAGGTCAGGGATTGCACCTGAATGTCTGGATAGGAATAGAAAATAAGCTCCCAGATGATACTGATGTGATGGTATGTAGACAGCTAGGAGTAACAAGAACCTAGATTTCAGTACCTTCGAAATACGTGTGACGTGTATGTGCACTAGAGGAACTTTTCTCAAAATCTCATGTGCACAGAAACCACTTTGGAATTTTGTTAAAATGCAGATTATGGCTAATAAGTCTAGAGTGGGACCAAATAGTCCACATTTCTGAATATCCTAGGTATACAGATGCTGCCGGTTCACTGACTACACTATGAGCAGCAAGGAATTACAGAGCAAACAATTAAACCACAGTTGTGCTTAACATAATTCATACTGGCTGGACATATTTCCTATCATCCAAAATCAATTGGATAAAGCAATACAGACGCAGTTTTTCCTGATATTTTTCCAAAATTCAAAATGTTTGCAAGAAGATAATAATAATGTAATCACAAAAGTAAAATTATATTTGCCTAATTATACACTGCATAGGGAAAACATCATAAAATAATCTCACCATAGGGCTCTGAGTCATTGCCTACCTTTGTAAAAATATCAGGAGAGTACTAGATGTCTAACTATCAGTGAGAATTAAAGCCAAAGAACCATTTGTGGAAACCAGATGTAGGAATTAAAGAATTTGCAAATAGTCCTGCTTTCTAGCTTGCTGTAAATTCCCACAGCTTTACTAAGAATTTCTTCTGATCTGCAAAATAATTGAAGGCAAAAGACAGAACCAGATATTAGATAAATTTGCACCCAGTTTATGGTGAACAAATACATAAGCAAAATACAAAAATAATTAGAATACATTTTTCCTGTTAGTATGTGAATCTCAACCACAGATACCTACATACACATAAACCATGGAGGGAAAAACCTAACTTCCATAAGGAAACATGATATCTGACCAACCTACTCGAATTTCCCAAGGGGGTGTCCATAGACAGAGAAACATCACATCAAGTTTCACACTAAAAAGATTTTTTTTAATCCGGTTAACATGAGATTGGAAGTCTTTGGCAGCATACAAATAGGTGAGAGGGCTTTGCCTAACATTATTGAGGGTGGCCAGGATATAGTTGCTGTCACCCAAAATCAATATGATAAAACAGGTTCAGAGTTTTTTTAAAAAACCTAAAAACTAAATTTAAACCCACAACATTTAACAATATTTTCCTAATTCTCTATTAGTCACATATAATTAATTTAGAGAGAAGAAAAAAAAGGCAGTAATGAACAGGAACTTTTCTGACAAAAGTAGTTTAAACAAGTGCTCCTTAGAGACGCTTTCTAGTACAGTGATTATTTAACATGTTTACAGAGAAGTGCAGAGGGGAATCTCCAGCTCAACCATGACAATAAACTCTGTGAGGTAATGAAAGGTCAAGAGGTTTTTCATATACTGCAAGACTATGCATCTTTACGATTAGACAGGAAACTGCAAATACAGAGAAACTCACTCTACCAAGCATTGAAGAAAGTCAAATAAAATGCAGCCCTGGCCTTCTAGGAGCTCAAGTCTAACAGAGAGGGAGAAATGTAAATCACTACCTGCAGTCTGAGGATTGATAGAGTTGTGTGTCTAGAGTCATGAGGTGCAGGGATGAAGTGACTGTGCTGAGGGATCAGGAAAGGCTTCACAGGTGAATGAGCATCATGAAGGATGGGGAGGAATTTGCATAGACAGCATGAGGCAAAAAGGGCCCCCCAGAGAGAGACAGCAGCTGACCCTATGACATGAAACAGTATGGCTTATGAAAAGCCAGTGAAGGCACACAGGCTGAAAAGGTCATCAGGATGGAGACCACCAATGGCCTTTAATACAGTGCCATGACCTGAAGATCAACCCCTCAAATCATAGGATCTTCTAAATAAGATGCACTGTGAGAAAAATAAAAATAGAAACAAAAAATTATAAAAGAAGCAGAAATCACCATGTATAAAATCATGGCTTAGACAACGTTTCCTTGGGAAAGACCTAATAAACTTGAGAAGGTCCAGAGAAAAGCTTTTAAAATGATGAGAAAATGAAGGGAAGAGGTTAATATATCCAGACAAACTGCAAAGATTAAGGTTCTAAAGTTTGGAACTAGAGAGGACTGAAGTCTGTACAATCATGGTGTCAAGGGCTTATTCTCTAAATTTCAGAACACAAGCTTAAAGGAGAATCCTTGAAGCTTGAGGGAAAACGAAAGTGATTTTGGATCATATAAGAATTATATAAATTTCCCATATAATTCAATTTTCAATGCTAAGAATCCACTTGTCCAAGGTAGTCTCCCCTGGTAAAATCCCACTCACCCTTCCAGAACCACTTAATGTCAACTCTAGACCCACACTATCGGAATTTATTTTTTCCTCCCCAGGACTTCTACAGCATATGACAACTTTTAACACAATCTTCCTTTTTTCTCTCTGAATTGTAAATAAATTTCCTAAGGCTATGGACCATAGTTTACTCATATTTGTATACTCAACAGCATCTAGATTCAATAAACGCATATTTATTTAATGCAAAAATATTCATGGAGAGCCTGTTAATTCAAAGCACTGTTCTTAATACTTCTACACAATCAAGAAGTGAGAGACACAATATCTACCCTGAAAGACCTCACATTTGGTAGGGAGATTAGGTAAGGAAGTAAGTCACTATGATACAAAATCAAGGAAGAAGGTACAATCAAAGCATACATTTGTGTAATTTTTTAAATTCATTCCCAAGCTCATTCCAAAAGCATTTTTGAGCACTTACAGAAATACACTATAACATTTAAAAAGATTATTTATTGGCATGAAGGAAAAGTAATAATAATTAAAAAAATATGAAGTCAGTGTAGTTGACAAAAAGTTTACCAGAAGTTTAGTTAGAGTTGGGCAATGAAATCACTAGTCAGAAGAGTCTTAGCAACAGTTGCTCCCGAGAAGTTCAGCATCTCCTGACACTGAGAACTTCAAGAACTTTCTTCTATGAATGTTCATAAAGCAAACACTGTGTGTTGTATGGACCCTCTCCTTACCCACTCCACTGTGATGAATCCAATAATGACTTTCCTGAGGATGCTTATTAATAATGACCCTCAATCTGGCCAATAACATAACAATACAGTACAACTCAGTAAAAGCAATTCTCAAGGGAGGCAAAATGTAGCTCTGTGATGGCCTGGCTTGAATTAAGGAAAAAGATCTAATCTCTAGCAGAATGGATGGATTACTTATTCCTCAGTAATATTTCACAAATACTATCGCTATTTATCACGACTGAGTTCGGATAAGAACAAAACAGCACAGAGTTTGAAATTGTGATATCTGAGAAGAAATGGGAAACAGTTAACGGCATACTGAACTTCCTCATCAGCTGACCAACAGCCAAGGATGAATCATCTCATGAAAACTTTACAGCTGTATGTGGATATCATCCCAATGGTAAGCAGAGAAAGACTATTTCTCTCAGAAAATGGTCACAGGTCCTCTTTAACACATTGATCAATGGGTGCTTGAGGTCCCAGAGACTTGGAGCCTGGCCCCAGTGATTTTAGGACAACCAATTTTCAAAGTAGGCATTCCTAATAACTTTCAAAGACTTGATAAGATACCATCTTTAAAATAATTCATGTTAGGGAGTGTTTCAAGTTATCTTTCAAAATAAACTGGCTGCAAAACGTATTCTTGCAAGATGAGTGAGATAACTTGCTCTACAGGATTGTCAGCTAAAAACTAAGAGAATGTTAAAGGACATGTGACATTGATTTTAGAGAAACTTCGATGATACCATTCTTAAACTTAATGCCAATAATTAGATATTAGAAACAGTATTCTTTAAAGACCACCACCACCCACCTGCCTCCCAGTTTGTGGCAAAAAATTCAAACTACCAGCATAAGAGAAGAACAGATTTTTCTCATCTCTAGGTAGGAAGAAAACTGAGAAGGGGTATATATCCTGCTCATGTAGAAATATATCAAGCTATTAAGATACAAAATGGAATTTCAAACATATTTCCTGTTTTACCTACTCAAAAGTATGTACGAATCTGTCAAAAGAATATTTACAAACCCTGGTTTTGACTCTGGTATTAAGCACCATAAGCATTATGTACAGGCACCCTAACTGCGTGGAAGAGATGGGGGCACTCATATCATAGATACAAACGTAACTTAAGAGTCTTCTGTTCCCCAAAATCAAGCCTTCCCGACTAAAAATAATTAATAAACAAAGGCTGTATTGAGAGAGTTCCAGGCAGGATAAACCCAAGGAGAAACACGCCGAGACACATAGTAATAAAATTGACAAAAATTAAAGACAAAGAAAAATTATTGAAAGCAAAAAGGGAAAAATGACAAATAACACACAAGCAAACTCCCATAAGGTTAACAGCTGATTTCTCAGCAGAAACTCTGCAAGCCAGAAGGGAGTGGCAGGACATATTTAGAGTGATGAAAGGGAAGAACCTACAACCAAGATTACTCTACCCAGCAAGGATCTCATTCAGATTCGAAGGAGAAATCAAAAGCTGTACAGACAAGCAAAAGCTAAGAGAATTCAGCACCAGCAAACCAGCTCTACAACAAATGTTAAAGGAACTTCTCTAAGTGAGAAACACAAGAGAAGAAAAGGTCCTACGAGAACAAACCCAAAACAATTAAGAAAATGGTCATAGGAACATACATATCGATAATTACCTTAAACATGAATGGATTAAATGCTCCAACCAAAAGACACAGGCTTGCTGAATGGATACAAAAACAAGACCCATATATATGCTGTCTACAAGAGACCCACTTCAGATCTAGGGACACATACAGACTGAAAGGGAAGGGATGGAAAAAGATATTCCATGCAAATGGAAATCAAAAGAAAGCTGGGGTAGCAGTACTCATATCAGATAAAATAGACATTAAAATAAAGAATGTTACAAGAGACAAGGAAGGACACTACATAATGATCAAGGGATCAATACAAGACGAAGATATAATAATTATAAATATATACGCACCCAACATAGGAGCACCTCAATACATAAGGCAACTGCTAACAGCTATAAAAGAGGAAATCGACAGTAGCACAGTAACAGCGGGGGACTTTAACACCTCACTTACACCAATGGATAGATCATCCAAAAAGAAAATTAATAAGGAAACACAAGCTTTAAATGACACAATAGATCAGATAGACTTAATTGATATTTATAGGACATTCCATCCAAAAACAGCAGATTACACTTTCTTCTCAAGTGTGCACGGAACATTCTCCAGGATACATCACAACTTGGGTCACAAATCAAGCCTCCGTAAATTTAAGAAGATTGAAATCATGTCAAGCATCTTTTCTGACAACGCTATGAGATTAGAACTCAATTACAGGGAAAAACACGTAAAAAACACAAATGCATGGAGGCTAAACAATACGTTATTAAATAACCAAGAGATCACTGAAGAAATCAAAGAAAATCAAAAAATACCTGGAGACAAATGACAATGAAAACACGATGATCCAAAACCTATGGGATGCAGCAAAAGCAGTTCTAAGAGGGAAGTTTATAGCTATACAAGCCTACCTCAAGAAACAACAAACATCTCAAATTAACAATCTAACCTTACACCTAAAGGAACTAAAGAAAGAAGAACAAACAAAACCCAAAGTTAGTAGAAGGAAAGAAATCATAAAGATCAGAGCAGAAATAAAAGAAATAGAAACAAAGAAAACAATTGCAACGATCAATAAAACTAAAAGCTGGTTCTTTGACAAGATAAACAAAATTGATAAACCAGACTCATCAAGAAAAAGAGGGAGAGGACTCAGATCAATAAAATTAGAAATGAAAAAGGAGAAGTTACAACAGGCACCGCAGAAATACAAAGCATCCTAAGAGACTACTACAAGCAACTCTATGCCAATAAAATGGACAACCTGGAAGAAACGGACAAATTCTTAGAAAGGTATAACTTTCCAAGAATTAACCAGGAAGACACAGAAAATATGAACACACCACTCACAAGTAATGAAATTGAAAGTGTGATTAAAAATCTTCCAACAAACAGAAGTCCAGGACCAGATGGCTTCACAGGTGAATTCTATTAAACATTTAGAGAAGAGCTAACACCCATCCTTCTTAAACTCTTCCAAAAAATTCTGGAGGAAGGAACACTCCCAAACTCATTCTATGAGGCCACCATCACCCTGATACCAAAACCCGACAAAGATACTACAAAAAAAGAAAATTAAAGACCAATATCACTCATGAATATAGATGCAAAAATCCTTAACAAAATACTAGCAAACAGAATCCAACGACACATTAAAAGGATCACACACCATGATCAAGTGGGATTTATCCCAGGGATGCAAGGTTTTATTCAATATACGCAAATCAATCAATGTGATACACCATATGAACAAATTGAATAAAAACCATATGATCATCTCAATAGATGCAGAAAAAGCTTTTGACAAAATTCAACACCCATTTATGATAAAAAACTCTCCAGAAAGTGGGCATAGAGGGAACCTACCTCAACATAATAAAGGCCATATATGACAAACCCACAGCAAACATCATTCTCAGTGGTGAAAAACTGAAAGCATTTCCTCTAAGATCAGGAACGAGACAAGGATGTCCACTCTCACCACTATTATTCAACATAGTTTTGGAAGTCCTAGCCATGGCAATCAGAGAAGAAAAAGAAATAAAAGGAATACAAATTGGAAAAGAAGAAGTAAAACTGTCACTGTTTGCAGATGACATGATACTGTTCATAAAGAATCCTAAAGATGCTACCAGAAAACTACTAGAGCTAATCAATGAATTTGGTAAAGTAGCAGGATACAAAATTAATGCACAGAAATCTCTTGCATTCCCATACACTAATGATGAAAAATCTGAAAGAGAAATTAAGGAAACACTCCCATTTACCATTGCAACAAAAAGAATAAAATACCTAAGAATAAACCTCCTTAGGGAGACAAAAGACCTGTATGCGGAAAACTATAAGACACTGATGAAAGAAATGAAAGATGATACCAACAGGTGGAGAGATATACCATGTTCTTGGATTGGAAGAAACAATACTGTGAGAATGACTATACTACGCAAAGCAATCTACAGATTCAATGCAATCCCTATCAAATTACCAATGGCATTTTTTACAGAGCTAGAACAAAAAATCTTAAAATTTGTATGGAGACACAAAAGACCCTGAATAGCCAAAGTGGTCTTGAAGGAAAAAAAAGGAGCTGGAGGAATCAGACTCCCCAACCTCAGAATATACTACAAAGATACACTAATCAAGACAATATGGTACTGGCACAAAAACAGAAATATGGATCAATGGAACAGGATAGAAAGCCCAGAGATAAACCCACGCAACTATGGTCAACTAATCTATGACAAAGGAGGCAAAGATATACAATGGAGAAAAGACAGTCTCTTCAATAAGTGGTGCTGGGAAAACTGGACAGCTACATGTAAAAGAATGAAATTAGAACAGTGCCTAACACCATACTCAAAAATAAACTCAAAATGGATTAGAGACCTAAATGTAAGACCGGACACTATAAAACTCTTAGAGGAAAACATAGGAAGAACACTCTTTGACATAAATCACAGCAAGATCTTTTTTGATCCACCTCCTAGAGTAATGGAAATAAAAACAAAAATAAACAAATGGGACCTAATGAAACTTCAAAGTTTTTGCACAGCAAAGGAAACCACAAACAAGACGAATAGACAACCCTCAGAATAGGAGAAAATATTTGCAAACGAATCATCGGACAAAGGATTAATCTCCAAAATATATCAACAGCTCATGCAGGTCAATATTAAAAAAAAAAAACCCAATCCCAAAATGGGCAGAAGACCTAAATAGACATTTCTCCAAAGAAGACATACAGATGGCCAAGAAGCACATGAAAAGCTGCTCAACATAACTAATTATTAGAGAAATGCAAATCAAAACTACAATGAGATATCACCTCACACCAGTTAGAATAGGCATCATCAGAAAATCTACAAATAACAAATGCTGGAGAGGGTGTGGAGAAAAGGAAACCCTCCTGCACTGTTGGTGGGAATGTACATTGATACAGCCACTATGGAGAACAGTATGGAGGTTCCTTAAAAAACCAAAAATAGAATTACCATATGACCCAGCAATCCCACTACTGGGCATATACCCAGAGAAAACCATAATTCAAAAAGACACATGCACCCCAATGTTCATTTCAGCACTATTTACAAAGGCAGGACATGGAAGCTACCTAAATGCCCATCGACAGACGAATGGATAAAGAAGATGTGGTACATATATACAATGGAATATTACTCAGCCATAAAAAGCAACGAAATTGGGTCATTTGTAGAGACGTGGATGGATCTAGAAACTGTTATACAGAGTGAAGTAAGTCAGAAAGAGAAAAACAAATATTGTATATTAATGCATATATGTGGAACCTAGAAAAGTGGTACAGATAAACAAGTTTGCATGGTAGAAATTGAGACACAGATTTAGAGAACAAACTTACGGACACCAAGGGGGGAAAGTGGCAGGGAAGGTGGTGGTGTGATGAACTGTGAGATTGGGATTGACATATTTACACTAATATGTATAAAGTGGTTAACCAATAAGAACCTGCTGTATAAAAAATAAATAAAATAAAATTCAAAAATTCAAGAAAAAGAGAAACGAAAAGACCAAAATTAATTAATTAATTAATTAATTAAGAAAAGAAATCCATTACAGGGAAAAAAACATAAAAAACACAAACACATGGAGGCTAAACAATACGTTACTAAATAACCAAGAGATCACTGAAGAAATCAAAGAGGAAATCAAACAATATCTAGAGCCAAATTACAACAAAAACACGACGATCCAAAACCTAAGTGATGCAGCAAAAGCAGTTCTAAGAGGGAAGTTTATAGCAATACAAGACTACCTCAAGAAACAAGAAAAATCTCCAATAAACAATCTAAACTTATACCTAAAGGAACCAGAGAAAAAAGAACAAACAAAACCCACAGTTAGTAGAAGGAAAGAAATCATAAATATCAGAGCAGAAATAAATGAAACAGAAACAAAGAAAACAAGAGCAAAGATCAATAAAACTAAAAAGCTGGTTCTTTCAGAAGATAAACAAAATTGATAAAGCTTTAGCCAGACTCATCAGAAAAAGAGCGAGAGGACTCAAATCAATAAAATCAGAAATGAAAAAGGAGAAGTTACAACGGACACCGCAGAAATACAAAGCATCCTAAGAGACTACTACAAGCAACTCTATGCCAATAAAATGGACAACCTGGAAGAAATGAACAAATTCTTAGAAAGGTATAAGCTTCCAAGACTGAACCAGGAAGAAATAGAAAATATGAACAGAGCAATCACAAGTAATGAAATTGAAAGTGTGATTAAAAATCTTCCAACAAACAGAAGTCCAGGACCAGATGGCTTCACAGGTGAATTCTATCAAACATTTAGAGAAGAGCTAACACCCATCCTTCTCAAACTCTTCCAAAATACACTAATATGTATAAAATAGATAACTAATTAGAACCTGCTGTATAAAAAAATAAAATTCAAAAATTCAAAAGAAAAAGACAAGTGATAATGTTGGAAATAAACTGAAAAGTCAAGTGACAAAAGAAAGAAAAAAGGCTGCAGTGTTCAGAAGGGATTTCCCTCAAGGTATTGAATATTAAAACTGCAAAAGCAGCTTGCTAGTTTTGTTAAAAGTTGGCATGCATTTAAAAGCTGCCATATGTTCTGATTTGTGTCCAGAGTTAGGAGGAAAGATGATCATTCTTTTAAAAAGTGTATAGACTCTGTGTCCAATCACAGAGAACCAGAAATATAGAGCCAACCAGTGTGAGCAAAGGAAGCCAGCCCTTTGAAATGGTCCTCAAGCAGTTTCACAGACTGGGCAAATTCACTGGGCCGCCTCCTACATGAGGGATAGTTACAAGAAAGCAAGAGAAAGAAGACTTTGCATCTATCAAGTCTGAAACATTTGATTGTGGTCCATGAAGCTGAGAAACGTAAACTATCCAAATTTCAACAAAATAGAATCTAGGTTTCCATAAGCACAATAATCAAATTCATTCCATAGGTAAACATATTGAAAATTGCTCACATTACATTTCTAAGAGGCACTTGAAGATTTCCCTGCAATATATTTTGGATTTTTTTCTTATTGCTTTTGTTGTTACTGTTGTTTCTGAGGCACTGAGATATGTACGTTAAGAAAAAGCTACGGGAGTTTCAAAGAAGAGGACGTCACTTCCAATTGCAGACAAGAAGCCGTAAGTAGGAATAATGATGTGTAGTGGGGGACACTAAAGTTTGTCCAAAGTTCCTTTCAGAAAGTATTCTGAAAGAGGCAATTCCTGTTTGCCCAGACTTAGGCAATTTGTTTAGAAGTAGGGAAAAGCCTGGAAAGACAAGTTAGTGACAAATTCTAAATAGCCTTAAATGTTGAGGGACGGTTTAAGCAATGGTGACGGTGTTGAACTGAACCTGGACATTAAATTACAACACTATGTAAGTATCCCATGTTATTCTTTCAGTGATTTCAAAGGGATATACAATTCAGAAGACCAATTCTGGAAATTTTAGGAAAGAGATCAAACTACATATTTCAGAGCTCAGGAAAGAAATAGAAAATATACCCACCTCCCTTATCCTTGATTGTTGTGTCTTTGCATTTAAATGTCTGTACCCACAGAATTCTGGTGTTGACACAGCTGCAGCTTTTACATCACTTTAAAGGCCAACTGACTTGGAATTATATTAATGAACATAATAACTATTAGCACAGTTAAATATCTCCTAATATCCACCACCTCAAAAGTAAAGCTTTGAATTGGGTCACATCCTATTCAAACACACCTACTGCAAATTACTAATTTATACTAGAATAGCGATTACTGCAAAGCCCTAACCTATACCCTCTTATTGTCTTCCCTTCCCCAACTCACCACTACACAAAAAAGCCAAGGATATATAGTTCAATCATTTCCCATGCTTACAGCAGTAATTCCATATCTTTCTTAATTTCGTCTTACAAGGCTTCTCTTTTAATATAAAGGTTATGCTACTGACCCGCCATCAGTGGATCATGTGCATTAAGTGGGCTTTCTGGGAGTGGGACTGTTGAATCCTTTCACACTCCATTGCCAAGTGACCTTTGCAAAACTCACAATTGTAAAACACAACATGAGATGAAATATAAAGCGAGGAGACACGTTTCTCCCATATACTGAAAGAGATAAAAGGACTGCTTTATGACTGTTAAATTCTGGCCGTATTTACAGCCATCGGGATGTTTTAAATGTCTTCAGAGGTAATTTTTAAACATAATTAGCGTTTATTAAAACACGATGGACTTCTTTTGGAAAAAAACCACTAAATGACTTCAATCCTTCATGCTCTGTTTGTATCAGAGGTCCGCAGTCCTGCAGAAGTGACGTGCCAAGCTTCTGATTCCTGTCTCTGGCAAGCAAGTGCAGAAAGAAGCTGAAGCCCAGAACAGGCAGCTCAGACATATCCGTGACACCTAGATATGTGGGGCCTTCCTGACACACCTATTTCAAATTGAACTTTGGGTCCTGTATAATCCCCTTTTTGTGTTCCTTCGTTCCCCCCAATGGCATGTATCACTATTTATCACACCGTATATGTTATTTTTTATCCACCTCTCCAGGGCAGATAGTTTTGTCTGTTTTGTATCCCCAGTGCCTACAACAGTACCTGGCACCTAGCAGGATTTCATGGGAGGGAGGAAGAAAGGAAGGAAATCCAAATAAAGATCCCATAGGAGCTATTTACCTACGTTTCATACATTATGATGTCCCTTTAATTTGAAACCAACCCTCCCTTAAAACCTAGGTGAGACTAGCCACTAAGGAAAAGAATGTTTTTCCAGATATAAAGAGACAATGAAGAGGCACAGATAATATTTTTCAATCTGGGGAGATTCAGTCAGAAAAGAGCTTTTAAGGAACAACAACAAAAACAAGGCAGAGAAAGAAAATGAGGAGATCTCTGCAGGTGACCAGTGTCACAGCAGCTTACACCATCTGAAAGGCCTCTCTCTCAAAGATCAGGGTCTTCCTGGGCCTTAGCTCACAATCAGAAGGTGCCTAAGTGGTTCTACCAAACTGAACTAAAGCTGAAAATCATAACATGAACATGTCTGTCATCCAGGCTTATTTTCGACAGGTGTCTCATACTTTGACAGAGCTCAGAGAGAAGGGATCTAAAAAATGTGTATTTACCTTTAAACCAGGAAAAAAAGGGCAATGCAACTTTTTTCTTCCTTTCAGTCTAAAATCCATTCCCTCAATTCCAGCAGCATACACACAAAATTAAAACTCTTTAGGGAAACAAAAAGTCTTTACTGAAGGAATCTCCACCAGCTTCCGAGGATAGTTGAAAAGGTCTCCCTAAATGACTCCTGTGGTGCTTTAAGCTCTTTCTTGCCTGTGTCCCTGCAGTGAAGAAAGAACAGCTGCTCATCATCACTCATGTGATATCCTTTCATGCACAGTGAAAACCAAGAAAACAACCACGTTCGAAAGTTCCTGTCAAAAGAGAATTCTTCTGGGAACAACTCACGGCTTCTGTGTCTATGATTTCACTGAACTTGAAGAGTGTAATGAAGTCCCTATGCAGACCTCACTTCTCTAGGCTAAATACACCCAGTTCTTGAGACTTACAGAACAGATTTCTCAAACCTTTTAACAATTTCTGTTGGATTCCTCTAGATTCTCTCCAAATTCTATATAACAAAGAATATCTTTATATTCTTTATTCATGACCAGAGCTGCAGGAGAAAAAGAGAATTGCCTGGCAGCCTCTTAAATTTTCACTCTTGCACTTGTACACTTTGTTTTCCTCCCTATGGGGATTACACTGCACGCATCTCTACTGAGCTATAGTCTGTTTACAGTTACTAGTTCTTGCCAATTTGACATTTCTTTTTGAATTGTAATCCTTTTCTTGTTTTTCAGAGTACAGGAATCTTAGCCTGGTTTGGTGATATTGACATATAACATGTCATTAATGAAAATGAAAAACACCAAGGTTAACGACTGTGATCTGGAGAGTATTATTCAGAAACCACTTCCACAAACTTCCCAGGAGGAGCCTAAAATAATGTGAAACAGACACTATTGAGTTTAAATTTCAACGCTGTCATCTTCTAGAACCATTCTGAGGATAGCAATGCCTACTTCACAAGGCTATCATGAGAAATAACTTAACAATGGACAGACTATAGCAGAGTAGGACTTCCCTGGCAGTCCAGTGGTTAAGACTCCACGTTTCCAGTGCGGCGTGCGCGGGTCCAATCCCTGGTCTGAGAACTAAGATCCCACATGCCATGCAGCCAAAAAAAAAAGGAATATGGCAGAGTAATAAGTACTCTGCCATAATACTGATACATATTTATTATTTTACCTTCATGGAACAACCATCCAAACCATTATGAGTTACTTTCACAGCACAATGGCCAAAGTCAAGAGGGCTCATTCCTCCTCAGAATGAAACTCAATGTGGAGGATGCAGGGTTTGTCAAACTAACAAGTCAAAGGACTTAACTCTCCACATGTACCTCACCATGCCCTGCTTTTCAGGTAAGACAGCAGTAATGACATGTAGAATGGGATACAGACAATTATGCACAGGTAAGAAACACAGGGAAACTCAGAAAACAGTAACCTGATACAGGCAAAATAAACTTAGAAGCCAAATATCTGAATTAGACTACTTACCTCAGTTATTATTGAATATTAGACCAAAGGCTGCTCAGATATAAATTTAACACCTCATTTTAGACATGAAGTCAACAGCTTATTGTGTCAGTGATAATCAAAATATTAATGCTTTTTGCTTTACAAAAATAATTTTTGATTCTAATATTTCAAAAAGGCATCTATGTTTCAATGTTAAGAGGCCATAGATTATTTTAAATGCGAAACAAGATGAAAAATTTTCTAATTTTTTTTAAAGATTCAAATGAATCCTAACTAGAACAGGGCAAGAAATACCAAAATAATGTATTTTCTCTAATGACATCCCTTACATTTGACCACTTAGTGAGGAACTCAACTCAGCTGGAAAACCAAAGATTCCCCCCCTCACAGGAGTAGTATAAAAACTTTACTATTTGACAAAGCATTTATGGATATGCTTCAAATCTACTGATTGACAAGAATATAATTTTATCCATAATTTTAAAAGGTTTCTCAATAATGTGGCAAAAACTTTTAATCAATTATATTCTGTGTAATGGAATTTTAGAAGAGGAAAATCGTGCTTATAGTATAAATAAATAATGAGACTAACTAACACACAGTATGTTCTTCCATTCACCAGATACTATATGAAGTGCTTTATACAGATGATCTCATTTAATCCTCACAGCACCCTTACCAGAGCTGGATGAGGAAATGGAAGTTTATAGAAGGTAAGCCACTGTTCAGGGTCACACAGCTAAGACTGATACCCGGGAATATCTGAATCAAGATATGAATCTCAACCCAACTCAGTTCTGGTCATGAAATCAAGTTAGTAGGTCATGACCAGCATTTCGTTTAATAGGATGTGATAGAACATGCTATCAATAATTACACCCAGAACATAGGCATAAACCTGAACTGTCCTGAGCAAAGCAGAATGTATAATATATGGCTTTAGAAACAAACAAAAATTTGTCTATCAAACACGGTGGGGCAAAAAGTTATGTTCAATGAAAGTCATTTTTTTAAACAAGGCAGAACAGTTTGAACTTACACATAAATCAAGTAATAGCCTTTATATCTATGCTGTGATTTTTTTCCCTTTTTTTCAATATTTACATAATTTAAACACTAAGCTAGCAAAGAAATAGGAGGAAAACAATATACACTTTATGCATAGCAAAGAAACTATCAGGACTTTGTCAAAGGTGCACAAAGATTTCTCAGTATTTTCCAGTTTTGACACCAAAACTGGCAAGGACAGATTCAAACTAAATTGCTGATACTGTGAAATAATGCTCACCAGATGGAAGCAACATTTAATTCAGGTGACAGTTTCTATAAATATAATTCAAAACTAATATTAGTATTCAAAGAACTTAGCAAAGAAAACTTAAAAGAAGAATCTTTCATTTTCACATGTAATTTTCTCAGTCGTTATTTCAGAGTGGAGATTAGTCCAGGTGTTTCTGTTATGTAGCAGTGAATGAACTTTTCAATCAGAGAGAAGACAACTAATATTTAAGCCTAAAAAATCATCATGTAAATTTAACTGGTTTACACTACAGCCCTTAAGACTTGAAACATCTGTTCAACACAAGTTTTTCTTATAATACATAAAGTTTCAAACTGAATATTACAGCATTTTCCAGTATATTTTTAACATGATGGTTTTGTCCTTTACTAGGTAAAAGACTTTTAAGGTGTGACCCATGTTGAGGTACTGAAGTTATTGCTCACATCACCATCTGCTCATAGATATTTTCCCCTAACACTATATAGCCTTCATAACTATATTAAAAATTATCTTCACACAATTTGGCACTTAATTATATGTACTGATACCTAACTTACCTGAGGTCACTAGTTCAACATCATGAAAAATAAGAACCAAAGATGAGAATGAAAAAGGAGATAAAAGAGTGGTCAAGTTGACAAAACACCTATCATAACACCTATGCACTGAACTAATGGTACAGAACCTAAGGCCTTCCCTCTCAGCCTATGTACTCATAATTCAGACACAATCTGAACTGGGTAAGAGTACTGGTTTCCCCTTCCCTTCACAAAAGATCAGAGTAAGTGAATTAGAAAAGAGTCACAGATTGTCATAAGGAAGCACGCTGAGAACAACATAATATAAAATCTGAGTTTAGAAGTGAAGGAAAAAATCTTGTAATTATTCATAAGAAGTAAAAATAAAGGAAACAGGGACTCTCCCACCATGCTGATGGGAGTATAAACTTCTGCAACCATTGTAGATAGCAACTTGCATACACTTAGTGAATTGAATATATGCCTTACCAGCCAGAGATACTTTTCCATATAGCCACAAGGAGCCATATGTGACAGTGTGTCATCAGTGTTATTTATGCTAGTAAACCTAAGTAACAATCAATAGGGGATTGGATAACACAAATGTGCACTTGAACAACAATTAACTCCGAAATAGAACTTAGACCTAAATGTAAAACGTACAACTATAAAATTTCTAGGAGAAAATGTTCATGACCTTTGAGTAAGCAAAGATTTGTTGGAAAGGATGTTAAAAATCACTAACAATAAAAGAAAAAAAATGGACAAACTGAAATTCATCAAAATTAAAAACTTCTACTCCTCAAAAGAAATTATTTTAAAAAAGAAAAATGTGAGCCACACAATGGTAGAAAGTATTTGCAATACATGTATCTGACAAAGCACTGGTATCCAGAAATAAAGAGCTCTTATAACTCTGTAAGACAAATAAACCAACTTAAAAAAGAGCAAAACCAATCTGAACAGACACTTCACTAAAGAAGATGTAAGAATGACCAATAAACACTTGAAAAGATGCTCAACATCATAGTTTATCAGGAAAAGAAAAATTAATATCACAGTGAGATACCAGTACACTCCATTAGAATGGCTAAGATTAAAAACTGATAATACTGTACATTTCACCACAGAGGATATACAGATGGCAAATTAAGCACATGAAAAAATGTTCAATACCATTAGCCATTAAGGGGATGCAAATTAAAACCAAAATGAAGTAGTATTACTCAACTATTACAGTGGCTAAAATAAACAATAATGTCAATAGCAAATGCTGGCAAGGATGTGGAGAAACTAGACAAATCACATCTTGCTGGTGAGATTGTAAAATGGTACAACCACTCTGGAAAACAGTCTGGCAGTTTCTTAAAAAATAACAACAACAAAAACTTAACGTACATTACTACTGGGCATTTATTCCAGTGAAATGAAAATTTATGTCCGCACAAAAGCATATACACAGTAGGTCATAGCAGCTTTTTTTGTAAAAGCAAAACAATGGTAACAATTCAAATGTCTCTCAACAGGTAAATGGTTATATCCCTATCACGCAGCAATGAAAAGGAAAATAACTATCAACACACGCAAGTCAACACCTTGGATAGATATTAAGGGCATTCTGTTGAGTAAAAATAGCCAATCTCAAGGGACTATATACTATCTTATTACATTTATATAGCATTCACGAAATGACAAAATTATAGAGATGGTGTACAGGTTAGTTTTCCACGGTTTCACAAAGGGTGCAAGAAGAGGTGGGGGAAGGGAGCAAAGCGGGATGTGTGTGAGTGTAAAACGCTAGCATGAAGAATCTTTGCAGTGATGGCACAGTTCTGTACCTTGACTGCAGTGGTAGTTACATGAATCTAACCATGAAAAAATTCCATGGAACTACAAACACATGTACACAGAAATCAGTGTACATATAGCTGTTGAAATCTGAATAACTCTGTGAACTGTACCATATCAATTTCCTGGTTTTGACATTGTAGTAAAGTTATACAAGATGTTACCACTGGGGGAAAATTGGGTGCAGAGTAAAAAGGACCACCTGTATTATTTTTGCAACTATGACTCTATAATTATTTCAAAATAAATAGCTTAAGAAAAAAAGGGTGACAATACCAAGAGTTTTCAAGAATGTGAAAGAAACTGAACTCTTATTCATTACTGGTCAGAGTGTAAAAATGACACAACCACTTTGTTAAACATTCTGACAGTTTTTCATAATGTTAAATATATACCTATCATAAGACCCAGGAAGTTCATTCCTAGGTATTTACCTAAGAGAAATGAAAACATTTATCACTACAAAGACTTATGCATAAATTTTCATGCCAGCTTTACTCATTCTAGCCAAAAACTGGAAACAACCCAAACGTCCATCAACAGATGAATAGATAAACAAATTATGGTACATCTATCCAATGAAAAACTACACCATAATAAAAAGTGAACTGCCAATTCAAGCAACAGTATGAATGAATCCCAAAATATGCTGAATAAAAAAAAAAGCCAGAATCAAAGAGTACATACTGTATGGTTCCATTTATAAAAAATGTATTACAGGAAAAATGAATCCATTGTGACACAAAGTTTCTTGGGCCAGGGGTAGGACTGAGTGGGAAGGGGTACCAGGGTATCTCCTGGGGTGAAGGAAATGTATATATTGATTGTAACATTGATTACAGGAATATATTCATTTGTCAAAACTCAGTAAACTATATATTTAATATGAGCTTATTTAATTATATGTATATTATACCTCAATAAAGTTGATGTTTGCAAAATGTGGTATATGCTCATAACAAAATACCAAGTAGCAATTAAAGGTCATGAATTTGACGTACAAATGGCAGCATGGAAAAAAAGGGAAAGAACCAAGTGAGATTTATAGCACCAACCTTTTTGTGACAACAGGGATAAGAATATCTACCTCACAGAGCTGTTGTGAGGATTAAATGAATTAATGTTGGAAAAATTTAAAACAGTATCTGAGATATTACAAGTGCTATATAAGTGTTTGTTAAACAATAAATAAATACAATGAAACAAACAAAATAGCACAATCCTTTTTCAAGGATACATCTATATCAAAAAAAAGCTAAGGGAGAGCTAATTGTAGAGACATTCATTAAAGACTTTATACAGATACTTATAATGGAGGGACAGGAATGCAGATAGAAGGAAAAACGTAATAAAGTAAAATAAAAGAGGGACTATACATTGATCAATAACAAGAATCGTCTGGAGCAAACAAATTTTGTGTACTTGAAGTCATAAAGGGGAAAAAGTACAGTCAAAAGGTAAAAGTATTTGGACCATACCTGATTTAAGGAACAGCCTACAGACTTCCATTATTTGTCCTGAATTACCAGAACCATAAATAACAGGTGTCTAATGATGACACTGAGACTTTCTTAAGAGGACGAGAGACAAAGGCAAAAACAGAGGGCATCAGGCTAGTGCACCATTACACACACACACACACACACACACACACACGGGTGCCAAGTTAAGTTTGAGAAAGTATCCATCACATCCAATAAATGGAATATTATAACAAGTTTTGAATCATTCTCATTATTTATATATCTCATCACCAAATTGAAAGCTACATGAAGACAGAACTGTCCACAGGGCTGATACACAGCAGTAACCCTTAAATAATTGTTAATCTTATTCAATAACAATCACTGAACACCTACTATGTGGTAAGCATTCTGCTGAACTCTGCATCAAATAAATAATCTTCAAAATGCAACACAGAATTAAGTGGTCAATATATAATTACACAAGAGATTAGAATTTCCAGGAGCAAATACAAATCTATTACCAGTGGGGTTTTGCCAGAATACTCTTTACAAGTGTAGCTGAAGCAAAAGGAAAAAAATGCATGCTTCTCTACTGTAAAAAGACAAAAGAAAGAAGTTCTCATGGAAAAGAAAGTATAAAACTTATGAAGTAACAGTTTACTGTGGTTTCCGATCATAAGCAGCAGGCACGTAAAAGAGGAACCTCATATGTGAATTAAATACTGCTGTTGGGCTTCCCTGGTGGCGCAGTGGTTGAGAGTCTGCCTGCTAATGCAGAGGACGCGGGTTTGAGCCCTGGTCTGGGAAGATCCCACATGCCGCGGAGCAACTAGGCCCGTGAGCCACAACTACTGAGCCTGCACTCTGCAGCCCGTGAGCCACAGCTACTGAGCCTGCGCGTCTGGAGCCTGTGCTCCGCAACAAGAGAGGTCGCGATAGTGAGAAGCCCGCGCACCGCGATGAAGAGTGGCCCCCGCTTGCCACAACTAGAGAAAGCCCTCCACAGAAACGAAGACTCAACACAGCCAAAAATAAATAAACATAAAATAAATAATAAATACTGCTGTTGTTGTTTTTAAATAGACTCCTGCAACTGCCATGCAAAAAGACCTGCACGTGTTGTGTTTACACACAGGATTTTATTGCCCAGCCAGGGCCCATATGCAAGAGAAGGGGGAACAAAAGGACAAACAGCAACATGCAAGCATGAATAAGCAGTTCCTGCATCCTTGCTGACAAAATTACAGTAACTACAAGTTATGAAATTATTTCAACAGGTGTCTGAAATGAAAGCTGAATGGACCTTGGAAAGAAACAGAGTAAAATGTACTTTGAAGAGGAAAATATTAAGATATGTATATAGATCTCAAACATTCTCAGTTGGTGGTCTCGGCTGAGAAAGTGACACTGGTCCCCCAGCATCAGGTCACAGACATGCGGAGTCCAATGCCTTCAACAAGTATCACAGCCTAAAGAAGGCATGAGTAACATCCTGCATGTAAAGCCCAGAGGGATCTGTGTGCAGCTTTGCAGAGCTCCTCAATCCTGTCTGCACAATAGAACCACCTGAAAGTCTTCCTAAAAGTACAAGACACAGATACCACGCCTGACCAGTTAAATCAGAAAAACTAGGGCTGGAGGCCATACATTCTCTACTGATCTGCTAAAATAATTGGGCTTTTCTGTAATTAAACTTGTTATTTTGAGTTAATTGTAGATTCACATGCAGTTGTAAGAAATAATACAAACAGATGCCACATACCCCCTTATCCAGTTTCTCTCAGTGGTAACGTCTTGCAAAACTATAGCACAAATTCACAACCAGGATGCTGACATTGATAACGGTCAAGATATAGGAGGATTCCATCACCACAAGGATCCCTCCTGTCTTCCTTTCATAGACACAATCACCTCCTTCCTCCTCCCACCCCCAACCCCTGGTCCTGAACCCTGGCAACCATTAATGTTCTCTATTTCATAATTGTGTCATTTCAAGAATGTTATATAAATGGAGTCATTCATATGTGACCTTTGGGGACTGGTTTCTTTCACTTAGAATAACTGCCTAGAGATTCAGCCAAGTTGTTTCATGTATCATTCCTTTTTGTTGCTGAGTAGGATTCCATGGGACGTATGTGTCACAGTGTAACAATTCACCTTTGAAGAGCATCTGGAACATTTCCACTTTGGGCTGGAACATTCATATACAGGTTTTTGTGTGAACATAAGTTGAACATTCAAGTACAGGTTCAACTATGAATATTCATGTACAGGTTTTTGTGTAGGTTGTCATTTTCCCTAGGATAAATGCCTAAGAGTGCTTTTGCTGGGTCATACAGTAACTGATGTTTAGACTTACAAGAAACCACCACACTGTTTTCCATTGTGGCTGCACCATTTTACGTTCCCCCCACAGCAACATATGAGCGATGCATTGTCCTCACATCCTCAGCAGCATCTGGTGTTGCACTCTCTTATTTTAGTCATTCTGGTAGGTGTGCAGTATTAACTTACCATGGTTTTAATTTACTTTTCTCGAGTGGCTAATGATGCCATTAGGGAAAGGCAGCTCTTTTCATGTATTTGTTTGCCATGTGTACATCCTCTCTGATGAAATGCTTCTTCATGTCTTTTGCCCTTTTTCTAATTGGACTGTTTATACAGCTAAATTTTGAGAGTTATTTACATATTTTAGACACTAGTTTTTTTGTCGGATACGTGGCTTGCAAGTATTTTCTCCCAGTCTGTAGCTTATCTTTTCATTCTCTTAACACAGGTCTTTCACAGAACAAATGAGGTCAAATTCATTGACTTCTCCTTCTATGGACTGTGCTTTTGGTAATGAAGTCTAGGAACTCTTTGCATAGCCCTAGATCCTGAGGATCTCATCCTGTTATTTTTTTGTTTGTAAAATTCTTATACTTTTGCATTTAAGTGCAAATGATCCTTTTGGAGTTAATTTTTTTTTATAAGGTGTGAGTTTTAGGTCAATTTCATTATTTTACCTGTGAATGTCCAATTGCTCCAGCACCGTTTGTTGAAATGGTTATCCTTCCCCCATTGAATCGCTTTTGCCCCTTTGTCAAATGCAGTGTGTCAAAATTCTGTGCAGGTATACTTCTTGGGACAATATTCAGTGCTATTTACTTATGTGTCTATCCCTCCACCATTAAACCTCACTGTCTTGATTATTGTAGGCCTTAATCAAAATAGTTATAAAAATGTGGGTTAGGTAATGCCAGTCTTCTACTTAAAAACCTTTCAAGAGTTCCCTGCTGCATGGAAAATGATATCCTAATTCCTTATCCAGGCTCACAGAGCCTTACAAAACCAGACCCCATCCAGGTTCCCATTCGTACCTCACACTGCTCACGCCCAGGCTGCCACCCATTTGCATCACGAGTCTTCTTTTTGTTTTCTGAACACATTAGAAACTCTTCACGGGAATGCTCTTGCCTCCATATCTTCACAACATTGTTTTCTGGGTTTTGTTTTGTTTTTTTTGTCATCAGCTCTCAATTTATTAAATATCGTCTCCCTTAAAAAGCCATACGCATATATGCTCATTCAGTCCTGACGATACCCTAAGAGGTCTTATTACTGTCCTCATTTTATAAATGAGGAAACTGAGGCACAGCCATGTTCAATATCTAACCAAGGTTACACATGTTTATGTGCTTAGTCATCACACTAAAAAGAAGCAGTGAAATAAAGACTGTTCTTTTTTTCTCTTCAGCTTCTCTGATGGAGATTATGACAACTGCCAAAATCTTTACTGCTTAGCACCTTTTATTTGATTACTTCTAGTTCCAGTCCTAAAGAAAAATAATGCTATATCAGGAAAGGGCACGACATAGAAGAGATTTTAAAGAGAACTTCCTCAGTGTGACTCACTTACGAGATAATTACTGGGCTGCAACACCGCTAGCTTTTCACTTGAATTCAGTGACCCAAACCCCAAAGAGAGTATTCACTAAATTCACTCCTCAAACCCAATCATATCCTACCAGCCTTAAGAGAGCTGATTATACTGCCTTCTTTGCCCCCGACCCTTGGTTTTAGAAAGCAAAAAATGGCCTTATATAAATATCTTTTGGAAATTTGAAACAATTCAACCTTTGAAACAAGTTTCAAAATTTGAAACCAGATACAAACTTTTAAAAACCCAAATGCATTTCTAAGTAACATCTTCTGCCTTTGATTGCCCTGTTCCGTTCCTAACTAAGCATCCTCAAAGTACTGCCTTTTTCCCCACTAAGCAAAGTACAGGAATCTGAAAAATTAAAACATTTACTATTTACAAATTAGTTCTAAACATTAGCAACTCTTTAAGTATGAATATGTTCTCAGTCCTTCCTTCAACAGAAAATTACTTAAAAATCAGAGTAATGGATCTTTGGCTGAATAAATTAAAAAGCTCAGCCTCATAAAGCAAATTTTTTAAATGTACTTATATACACTCGCTGTTTGGAAGCAGCCAGTATCTATTTATTTCTGCAATGCCTCTCCTTATCTCTAGAAAGTGCTTGGGGATTTCAATTCTATGATCATGACTATGCAAAGTTAGAATATCCTGTATTTTATTCTGTGAGACTCCCTTCTAATCTGGGGAAGAAGTAACTTATGTTTGATTCTCCTGTTCTTTGGAACTGTACCTGATCCATTTGTCAGAAATAATAATGGCATAACAGGCAGTTCCTCAGAACTGAATAGACAGTTTTTGAATATTAAGCTTCCTGAAGATATGGACTTCTCAAATTTGAGTACTTATTTTTTTTAAAAGAAACAAAAAAATCAATCTCAGCGCCTTCACAAGGGTTCTTCAGGGATTTCATAAATGCTTTTTGGAGAGACCTCATCCTTTCCTGCACAATAAGAGAAAAAGTTGTGATAGAAGAAACAGAGTTACAGGAACAACTATCAAAACCACAATTCCCCCCCCCCAAAAAAAAGAGCTTTAGTCGGAAGAGAACAAAATATTCTATTGGATACTCTAACCATCAGCTATATAAGAGAAGAAATAAACTTAAAAGTTAACCTCAGACATTTATGGAAAGTTTATTGCATCAGAAAGAAAATGAATTCCCATATAGTATTAACTTCATACACTAAAATGAATTGCAGAAACCTGTTATTCAAAAACAAAGAATGGCCTTTGGGAAGCTCTGCTGCCTAAAAGGATTTAATGGTCAAAGCTTGTCTGGGTTAGTATCATGAATTAAACTAATGAGAGGATGAAGATATTGTTAACAGAAGGGAAGCTCTCCTGAAACGCTACCCTTGCCATTTCTGTCATGTGATGAGAAATCAGTGTTCAAGTAAAATGTGCAGATAAAGCTATTACAGAAAATAAATGCCACAGTATTTATGAAGATAGCTTTTTCCAAAGCAAAAATGTACTAGTGGTGGTAGGGTGGAGAAAGAGAAAAACAGTAAATATTGTGCCGCAAACGAAAATGAAATTAATGCTCTGAGAATAAATTGTAAAGAATCAAAATGTAATGTTCAGCCATTTGTATAAATATTGTGAGTCAAAATGTATATACATTTATATACATACACACATATGTGTATATAAATATATATTTATGTATAAATTTTAAATACACACTTTATTCAATATATTACAATTATATATATAATATATATGTATATTTTCTGAAAAAGTCAGGAAACAGCAGGTTAAACTATCTGGACATCAATATCCAAAATCAAAAAAACACACACATATAGCATGATGGAAGGAACATATAAATAAGAAAGCTTAAACATGACCCTTCCTGTTCTCCTTAAATAAAAAATATTTTTTAAAGTGTGCTCCAAGAACAATGATCTACATGACATCTATAAAAGGAAAGCCCCAGAAATAAGAATTTGAAAGTATGACTGTCTAAGAAAGAGAGAGTCTTCTGCTGAGGAAGGTGACTCCAGATTGCAGATGTTAGTTGTGAAAGGAAGTAGAACAGGAGAACTCCATGACAATTGTAAGAATATAGAAAAAAAAATTGTTCTGCTTTGGGAGGTTGTTTTCTTCTGTTTTGCTACGAAATGGGGTCTCTAGAGGGTGGCGAGGTGGCGGGGGGAGAGTGGGAAGTTGACTATGGAAAAATCAGAGTATGAATTAAGCAAGAGAGAGAGCCAGATTATTGGAAAAGAATTGGCATTTTGGCAGCAACTTAGAACAGCATCAATAGGTTTCAGGGCTTCAAAAAAATCCACTTCCTGGGCTTCCCTGGTGGCGCAGTGGTTGAGAATCTGCCTGCCAATGCAGGGGACACAGGTTTGAGCCCTGGTCTGGGAAGATCCCACATGCCGTGGAGCAACTAGGCCCGTGAGCCACAATTACTGAGCCTGTGCATCTGGAGCCTGTGCTCCGCAACAAGAGAGGCCGCGACAGTGAGAGGCCCGCGCACCGCGATGAAGAGTGGCCCCCGCTTGCCACAACTAGAGAAAGCCCTCGCACAGAAACGAAGACCCAACACAGCCAGCCAGCAATCAATCAATCAACCAATCAATCAATAAATAAAAAATCCTTCCTTAGGGCTAAACTAGAATGGCAAATTAATAAAAATATTAATTAATAAATACAGGTTTATTCATTTCTTTGGTGGGTCTAGCCCAGAAAGACTGATGAACTTCTAGACACCGAAGAATCAACTTTCAGGACCTGCAAAGCTGAGAACTGAATCCTAGAACTTGGTCCTTGGAACAACAGCCTCCTTCTGAGACTGTCACTACCCTAGATGAGGTCTCCATTCCATTGGTCTCTCTCTGCAATGTTTTACTCAAAAAGCAGTTGAGAATTAAAGAAGCAGTTTCCTAGGAAAAGTGGTGAAAGAAAGAGTAGGGCAGGAAAGAGGATGGTACATACCTTCTAAAAAGTATCAAAAATTTCAGGCATATATAGATCTCTAAATATCATGAACTGTACAATAAAATAGTATGCCAAATTTTCAAGGATTACTTTGCTGTCCTTATTTAAATAAAACTGACTTAGAACAAAATGTGTGTAATGACTACTTTTTCTTTTTCATTCTATTTTATATTTCTAAGTTTTCCAAAGTGAACATCTATAAGTTTAATAAGAAAAAACTATTAAAAAATCTAGCACAGATCTCACTTTATCTGGTATCAGCATCAACACATTTTCAGAAACACTTAAAAGCTTTTCATTTTTGTATAGGGAATCATATTGATGATACTGGGATGGAGACTGTTTTTTTTCCTTTAATTCAGAAAAGAGGTTACTGACTGAGGTGCTGTAATGATGGGCTCTTCTGATAAAATAATGTGGCCAAGCCAACCTGCGGAGTGTAATTACTCAGTTATTGGGGTCTCATACAGAAAGAGGTATATAATGGACAGATAATACGACTAATCTTCAGCCTAACTGATTAACTGGAGAAACCTAAAAGTGTTTTATTGTTGATTCCCTTGATACTCTTAGAACTAATGTCTTTTCATAATTGATATATCTTTTAAAAGTATTCTTCCCTTCACTGTTTTAAAACTAGCATAAAAAATAGAGCTTTTTCTATTATCCCTCTCAGTCAAAACCACAGAGATTGCTACTCTTGCTAAAATATGTCCCTCAGTTTGATGCCCCCAAACTACCTTCTAAGCAAAAGGCCTGTTTCTGAAATATAGGACTACTTTCATTGTTATAAAAATCTAAACACAGGAAGCCAAATTTGGGCCTTACCAAATTCAAATCTTTTCCTTACAAAGAATAAGATTACATCATCCATTCTTCACCAGGAAAAATGTTCCTACATATTTTTCACCTCTTTTTTAAAAGGGTGTGTTGTATTTTATATAATTTTACCTCAACAAAGCTGATTTTCAAAGATGAGAAGACATTAAAATATCCATTGAGAGAAGCAAATTTACAAAAAGAAATAGTTAATCACCTAGAATTTTTTCCTTAGCACTTTGTTTCTAACATTATTGCAGCACTTACCACATTGAACTGTGGTTTGTTTTGCATTATGTCTCCCCCAATTCAACAGTGAGTTGGAAGAAGGCAAGAAATGTATTTCATTCACCTTTGTAGACACACTATTCAAAGGGACTGGAACATGGTTATATCAATTTATCTAGAATTTTCAGAGGTAATTTCAGTTTCAAATATATTACTCGATCTTCACAGAATGTATCAGCTCACAAATTAGTATTACTCTTCTACTTAAAATTCTTTAATATTTCTTCCACCTGTTCACATGAGGGCACATGGTCCCCTTTCCCTCTCTTCCACATGCTGACCTACACAGCCTTCAAAACCCAGGACTGTACCCTGTACACAGTACATGTGTGTGCATGTATGTGTGCGTGCATGCATGCATGCGTGTGTTTTCCCCATTATCTGCTTACTCCTTGAGGGCAAAATCCAAGGGTTATTCATCTCTGTATTCCTACCAGAGTACCTAGCACATAATAGGCTACCAACATATGTTTATTGAATGAAATGACAACTGTTATCTAGCACTTTTGCCATTTGTTGAGCTTGATAAAAATAGAGCCAATTATTCTCAGTTGTGTAAAGGGATTTTGATGTGAATTTTGGGGAACTGGACAAACTGCCAAAGTTTATTACTAGTTTCAAGGTGGCTCGTTAAGATCAGAATCTACAATCTCATGACAGCATCTAGAAAGAAAAAGCCAAATGAGATACAGCCTATCACCCTGTTGCTACATGTCTTTTATCGTTAAGTGGAACTCACAAACAGCTGGCTATTTCTTTGAACTATGCTCTAAACAACAGTCACATTTGGATGTTGAATGCTACCTGTCTTTTATTTCAGGGAGTAATGATCAAGCTCTTGACCAAGTTACTCCATCAATTTGCTGATGTCTCCTAACTTTTATCCCTCAGGCTGAATCAGTGAAAATGAAGAAGTTTATAGGATTAAGATCCTGCTACCCTCAGCAAAATGGAGGGAAAAACTGTATGAATTATCAGCATATATTAGCATTATACTTTTAAAATGTATGCTTATGGAATTGATTGCTCATTATTAAAAGAGCTTTTCTGATATTTAAAAAACTGATTAACTGTAAGAAGTATTTTTTTAAAATACATTTTTTCATTTAGTTCTTAGTTTATCATTTCAGCCCATTTTTCACATGTGAATAAGATGGAAAACTCAAAAAAGGAAAAGAAATAGCATATACCCATCATCTTAAATTATGTTACAAAAACTTAATACCTTATTTTAATTTTTAACCCTAAATAGTTTTTCATCGATATAACTCACAATTTAGAGATTTTAATTTTTTTAAACATTTGCTTATTTGGCTGAGAGCTGTATCATAAATGTTACCATTGGTTTTTTATTCTTATTTTATTAGCATTTACCATTACTTTCAATTCACTGAGTTTTGATTTTTGGTTCCATTCTTTCTAATTTCACTTCAGTATTTTAGTCCTGAATTTTATCCAAAACATGTTCATATATGCTATATTCAATTATAAAAAAACACTTACAAAAAGCTTTGATTATCTACGTCACAGCAGGTCAAAATATAGATGGTCCCAGAGTTAATACTCAGCTTCCCAAATTCTACGTGCTACATACAGTACATAAAGTTTAATTCTGTATGAAAATTTAATGTATTACTATAAAATGTAACTATACCTATAATATTGTTTATTAATTCAAAAAAATAACTATCAAGTCACAAGTTTTTCTTAAGTTTTACCCATAGTCATAATTTACACAGCATATCTTTACTCTTTGACAGATTTATTTTTCTTACTTATAGCTGTTTCCTATATGTTCTCATTGCATTTCTAAATTCCTTTAAAAACCCACAGCAGTACAACTTTTCTTGGTGTAACAGTTCCTAGGACAGTGCTTCTAGTTGTTAGATTTAAATCTAGTAATAAGACAAAAACATAACAATTCCACCTAATAAAAAAGAGTACAATCAACCAAAATCAGGTCTGATATCCAGAGAATCCAGAATAAATATATAGAATATACTTGAGCATTTTAAGCAACATCACACATTCTAGGAAACAGAGATGCAGACTGAGTTGTTTTACTAAGTAGAACAATTACACTGGTGTAATTCAATGTAGTCTTTGAAGTTATAAGTATGTCCCTGCATCTCTATTCCTTATCTTTCCAATCTCAATTGTGATCATTGCCTACAAGATCATGTGCTTAAGTTAGTAAATAGACAGCAAAGAGTTCCACATAAAAAAGCACATATAAGATCTAGACATGGCACAGTGTCCTACTTCACAAAGGTATTGTGATAAAATGGTACCATCTGATAATATTTACAGTACATTTCATGAAAAAACGGAAGTTACGTAAATATAATAAGGGTGAATAAAAACATGAAATCGTACGAGAAAGTTTTATTTGGTACACCTGATAACAAATGTAAAAGGAAAGGAACTGATTGTTATTGGTGGTGTAGTAGTTGGGGGCTGGATCAGACAGGCAGTGAAGATGAGGCAGTAGTGAAAAAAAAAAAAGTCATAGAGAATTATTTTAAATTTCCATCTATTGGTTATGTTTTAAGTCAGCATTTCCATCTGTATACAAAGAGCCACAATCTTTTCTAGGTAGAAAAATATTATAACATTGATAACACAAAAAGGAACTACTACAGTTTTAAAACAGCTGACTTTTCCAGGCCAATCTTACTTTAATGGTATCATTATACAGAAGAAAGAAAATTATATGGAACAAATGAAATAATGTACCTCTGTCATAAACTTTGAAACATAACATTATAATGAAAAAAAGTCTCAGGAGAAATTTTGGGGAGAGAAGATGTATTCTTCAATAATAATTTAACTTGGCCTGAATTCATAAGAATATCCCTTAGTTTTGCAAATTGCCTCCGGTTTGCTGAGAGCCATTCTTTTATGCCGGCTTAAAATAAGCAAAGATTACACAAGTACCATGTGCCATCCTAAATAAGGAAAGAGGCAAAAAACAAGTACAATATGGTATTTAAACAGCTGTGTGAAGATCACTGGTTAAAACAAGAATCATTTTTTCAGCTGAGCTTGTTATGCTTCATTTTGCTAAATATAAACTAGTGCATCATTAAATTAACCACTGATTTGTAGACCAAAGCCCAGAGCCCCACCTGCAAATAATCCAATAAACATAATAATTTTTCAAATGCTAGTGAAATTGTCATAATTTGGGACTGAAAATGTGGAGAAGGAAGAAGAAAATGCAGAAATTATTTTGTAGCTATAGTGGTCAAAAATGCAATTGTTTTCATTATGTGCAGTTTTATTTGAGTGAGCTGACAAATGTATAAAAATGAATACTTTTGTAAATACTCTAGTAAGAATTTCACACCAATCAATTAGTGCAGATCATTGCAGAAACTCAATCTTTCAGAAATAAACAAAAATCTTAGATATTATTCAGTCAGGCTAGTTGAGCATTAAGTAAATGAGCTTGAACCAGTTGACAAAATGGAGGAAAACAGCATAATCCTGAAATAGTTTTACTTCAAAAGGTCCATGAGGCACCATCTAGTATATTAGAGGAGTTAATTTACTATGTGGTAAATCACTGACCAAAGTATTACTACTTATTCACATTGACTCATTCTGGTCTCCACTTTCCATTATGTTAGAGTATTTTATTTCTCCATACAGTAAATACAGCATTGTGGTAAAATATATGATTAAGCAAATACATTCAAAAGATAATAAATATTCCTTTTTTCAGGGCCATTGTGTTACATAAACAGCTTCTGCTCTAAATAGATTTAAGTGAGATTCATGTACCCCTCCCTCAACCACCAAAAAGTTCAATAGAAGGATTTGGGGAGCGGGGAGTGAAGGGATGGTCCATGTATTTGGATGGAAAAGAGATCATACATTTATTTTCACTCACATCTGACTAAATCTTTAAATTGCCCTCTATTAAGAATGCAGACAATTGGGCTTCCCTGGTGGCGCAGTGGTTGAGAATCTGCCTGCCAATGCAGGGGATACGGGTTCGAGCCCTGGTCTGGGAAGATCCCACATGCCGTGGAGCGACTAGGCCCGTGAGCCACAATTGCTGAGCCTGTGCGTCTGGAGCCTGTGCTCCGCAACAAGAGAGGCTGCGATGGTGAGAGGCCCGTGCACAGCAATGAAGAGTGGCCCCCGCTCACCACAACTAGAGAAAGCCCTCGCACAGAAACGAAGACCCAACACAGCCAAAAATAAAAATAAATAAATAAATTTTAAAAAATAAAAAATAAAGAATAAAAAAAAGAATGCAGACAATAAATGACAGTAGGATTAGAGTACCTGTGACCAGCAGAAGTCACAGATAATTTGTCATATTGTTATACTCATCACTAACTCCAACATTAAAATACTTATTAGAAGTAATACTAATTTTTACTTATTATTACTATACATGTGTTACTGTACTGGAGATTTTAAAATATTTTGTTGACTATATTTCAACTAATTGACTTGCTTTATAATCTTATGCAAGCTATTTTGTGCATTTAAACATTCTGTGACATCCAGACTTCACCAGATTGCAAAGGAGTCCACTGAACCAAAAAAAAAAAAAAAAAAAAAAACTGTTAACCACCTCTGATTTTTAATCTAAAAAGGTAAGGTGAGGGAAAGGGTAAGAAGACAAGAAATTCTGCAGCTTAAAATTACACTTTGTGTTAACTTTTTCTTTTTGTTTAGTTTTGCTCTACTTTTTAATTCTGGAAGAACAATCATCCTAGCTGAAGTCAATCAAATAAATACTGCTTTAGGCACTAATTAACACCTTCCTCTTCCACCCTTTATTGGTTCTAAGAAATGCTCTTTGGTTTAAAATTTTACAGTAATAATGGGAAAAGTATGAATTTTTTTTTATCCTTATTTGGCCATTTAAAAAATAACTTCAAGGTATACTAGATTACGATAGCAGATTTTACATAACCCTGGCAGTAAAGTATACTGCTTTCTATGCCAGGTGAGTGTAAACAGCTTCTTGTAATCCTGGCTGATTGAGGTGGGTGCGGGAAAGGATTTGCAAGATCAATAGCTGTACTATACCGAGGACCAGAGACCAGGATGACTGGCTCTAGTAAAAACATCACATCTGGAACAGCAGTTGCAATTGGAACCACAGCCTGATTCAATTTATAATAAAACAGCTTCCAACGTCCGTTCTCCTTGTGCACAAGCCAAGGTGAGTAAAATGAGCATGTGATAAAAATCTCTACTTCTGAATTTCTTGAGTATTTCACAGTGGCTCTAATCTCTGCAATTCCTGTGATACAGTTATTATTTTTTGATTACTCTCCTGGATGAGAGAACACTTCCAGGGCTTTTCGCTTGGCCCCCTTCCATAATATCCCTCATTCCATGACTCAGAGACAATGTAGATGTTCTTCAGGGTAAACACTGAAGAACTAGGTCAATGATCATAAGGTAGATACACAGTCTCCCTGGAACTACAGTGAGATAAACTCAATCTAGAGAAGGAGGGAGGGAGGAAGCGAAATAAATCCATCATCTGCTCACCACAAGGTCTCATTTTTCCAAGAACGATGGTAGTGTTTTGGTTCCCTCAAAAGATTAGTATCAAGTAAGGGCCATGTCTAGTAATCCTTAAAAGAGCTGAGAGTTTCCCTTTCCATAATGTTCAGTCACTCTGGTAAATAACTGAGATTCCCCCTAGGGAGAACCTAAAGGAAGATTTTCAGTATATATTTATAGCAATAGCAATAGTTTATCCTCAAAGGGATCTAGCTCTCCCACTTTATTTAAGGGCTGTGGACATGTGAACTGGCTCAGGCCTGGAAACGTAGTGAGAGGCCATGATGGTGAATGAAATCAGGTTTCTGCTCACGTGACCCAAAAGCTTCTGTACCCTAAAGGCTGTACTTCAATGGTTTAGCCACCACCAATGACAACAACACTGGGGTCACAAAATTCTGATTGTCACTCTGGCTCTTCTGCCCATTAGAGTAACTGTACGCCCCTGGCAGTTACACCTAGACGCCCGGCCTCTGTCACTCCAGGATGCCATGATTCCATTTAAATGAGAGAGCCCATTTCAGTAGTGGCACATAACATATTCCAAGGCAATCAGAGCATAGGCATCCCACAATTTTTCCAGGATTTGAGTGCTCCCTTCACCAATGCATTTCCCAATGTCTCAACAAAGGGAGTATTTGTGAGTCACACATGATACATCCACTCTTCTCCCTAGATTTTTTCCTAGCAAGGTTGAGGCCATTGTGTGGTCTTCCAAGCTGGGAAAAATTAACCCCCTCAGGGAACTAAGGAGGGGCTGGTTCCACAATAAAGCATAGGTGAAATTGCAAATGAAGCACAGAGAGAACTGAGGTTAAAAATTCTCAGGTTCATCTAGGTTTACCTAAGTATATTCATTTCAATTCTCATGATCCCATGTCTACCCGATCAATTCTTATCTTTTACATCAAAAAGCTTGGGAGGCTATGAATTCAACTTAATGTGTGATTCTACAACTCTCAGGGTCAAATTTGGGGTTTTATTTTCAGCTTCATCAGAACTGCAACAGTAAAAGACAGGACAATCCATCATGGAGCTCTCTGTTTCTCTCACTATACCTGAATTGAGTGTTTAAAGCCCTAAACTCATCATTTCCTTGCTAAAATTTTTCTGTGTAGTCAAAAGCAGCCAACCCACCCAAGAGTCCTAGAAGCCATTATTCCCACCATAATAGTCAATTACAACTTCCATTTGATTTCCTAAAGCTTTGACTTTAGAGAACACTTCACTTTCAGTAAGAAAGCTGATAATTTAAGTAACTAAAAGTGCATGTCAGGGCCCTTCTCCACTGGCAATAAGAAGACCCTACTGTGTTCAATCCCAGTCAGTTCAGATAAGTAAATTCTCATCCTTGAAATCTGTTTTCTGAGACCACTCCTGGTTATCCACTAGAATGGAAGTATTCTAGGTATTTCAAGCATAAGGCAGTTAATACAGGAAATCTATTATGCAGGTGTTGAAGGGATTAGAAGAACAAAAAGGAGAAGGGGGCATAACCAGAGGCCTACAACGAAAACAGGGCTGCAAATCAAAGCCAGGGTGCTACTATGCTGGGCTGGGGCCCACAAGCCTACGATCATTGTTCAGCTTCTGGAAACACTGCCACAGCGGCCACTGGGCCTGCTCTGTTTTTGTTCAGTGGAGTCCGTATTACTCTACAACAGTACAGACAGAGATGCTCATGAAACGAACCCCAGCGCTAGTGAAACGCCCAGCCACCCGAGGTCACCGTCAGCCATCATCTACTCCCGCTGCGTGCTGAAGTTCACCGTCCAATAAAAGGAAATAAATAACTGCTCTTTCCCCTTGCCCTCCCATCTTTCACCATTGCCTTCCTTTGGCTGTACCTGACAGAAAACTTGCTAGCAGTGGTGTCTGGCATACGTGCTTTACACCTTTTGTATCTCTGCAGTGGAGTGTAATAGGGCAGGCATGGAGCTGAGAGATAAGTGCCCTAGCTGGCATGAAACCAAACACTAATGGTTAAATAAAGTATGACCATTTTATCCTTCTTCAACCATATAAAAAGTTAAATGGCAAATTAAGAAATGTAAAGAAAACCAAGTAGCAGAGAAGTACTCAAAATGCTATTTTCATTCTATCTTAGCTTTCTCAATATTCAACAAGTATTTACTGTGTTTATTGAACCTGATTTTGCATCCAATGCTGGAGTTAAATATGCAAAATCAACTACAGGAATTTTTCCTCTAGTTTGAGGAAAGAAACAAAATACAGTGTAACAAGAACTAGGCTATGTGTACCAGGCACAGAGAAGAGAGAACCACGACTAACAGATAAGTCAATGAAGGTTTCAGGAAAGAAGTGACACTGGAAGAAAATTAGAGCTTGGTCAGAATACAGGAAGAAAAGGGTATTCCATGTCAGAAATACAGCATGTGCAGAGGCATACAGACACGACAAAGCATGCCTGGAAAGCGGCAGAATTTTACATGGTTGGAATAACAACCGAGGAGTTGGGGGTGGGGAGGGGGGTAAACTGGAAAAAAAAGGCTGGACTGGTTACAGTGAGCAGAGTACGATTCTGCATCTCCTACAGCTGATCAGATGGTGTTTTAGGGCTTTATACAGTAGCACTGTCAGATCTGATTTGCATTCTAGAAAGATAACTGCCAAAGGAGTGGAGGATTGATTAGAGAGGATAACACTCAGGGAATGGAAGAGTAGTTCTCTATTCTAGTGAGAGAAACTAGAACTAAAGGTGCAATAAAGTGAAATAATCCCCACTTGTCCTATATTCATAGTCTAAGAAAAGCCTGGCTCTCCTCCTCCTTCCTTTTGTAAGTTCCCCAGCTTCTAATCAATCTGTCAATTAAGCTCATTTCAAAACTATTTATGTATTTTTCAATGACCACGTTAATAACCCTATTTCTCTAGAGATTAATAAAATTATCCTATAGATTCTTCTAAACAAAAGATGGAAACCTGTGGAATGTAACTGAAAAGAGTAGCTAGTAAAAAGTAATCTGAAGTAAGTGTGGCATATATTCTATTTTTTATTTACCTATTTTGTTTTAATTCTTTTACAGCAAATCTACCTCTTAATAATATTATTTAGGTTATCATTTAAATTCTGCCATATTCCCTCATGCATAATCACTAGAAGAACTAGAAGTTGCCCAAAGCAAACCAAGAGGAAAATATTTTTAAAGTACAGTGGCAAATCCCACCCATAGAAAAATTAAGAATCAATTCTTATTGTTTTTATGGTCACTCTCCCTCAGAACAGCATTGACTTTCTTATGTCATAATAAAAGGCAATCATTTGTGATGCTATCACAGCCTATTTTATATTGCCAACCAGAAAAGAGGCCATCTTCAATTGTAATCAACAGTTTTGCACAAAACTTCTTTTATTAAATTCTTGCTATGGAGGAGGTCCAAACAACAGGGCAAGAAATAGAGAACTAGCCTGGACAGGTGAGAGGAAAATAGAACACGGGTGTTTCTTTAGCATCCTGCTTATACTTGTATCATAGTACTTAACGATACTTGACCACAAAATTATCTAACTGGAGAGTAGCCTATGAAAGCTGTTGATAGCAGGAACAATTATTATTCATTCTTGTCTTCATTGCACAAAGCACAAGACTGACACACAATAAACACGCAATAAATGTTTAAAGAAGGGAAGTGGAAAGAAGTGGTGAAAAGGGACAGATACTGAAAGAGGAAGTAGGAAAAGGTCAAAGACAAAATATGCCTACTACTCTGTATTGCCCAGGGCAATCCAATCTCTAACAGTACTTCTTTTTTTTTTAATAAACTAGCCCGTTCTCAGTTATCATCACTCATATATAAATATTGCTTTTCCTTTCAAGTATCAAAGATTAAGTTAAAATTTCTTCAGTGGGATTCTGGACATAATGCATTCCTAAAAAGAAACGACTTTGATTTTTAAACTATTTCTGAGAGTCTTAGGTTTCTTAAAAACTTACATGGACATTTTCTGGGGTGGAGGGTGGAATGTTGTCAGATTATTTGCATATACAATGTAGTATACTCCCCCAAATTCATCCCAACCCAGCTTTAGAGTTAAGCTCTGTTTAATCTAAACCGATCATGGTACCACCTCTTCACCACCAACTAGTGCTTCAGAGAATGACACTAAGTCAGTTTAGGCAAACGATATACAAGAAAAGGTATCTTACAGTCTTTTAGAAAAAAAGGGGGAAAAAAACTTTCTTACTACTCAGCTAACGCAAAAATGAGTGTTAGAGCTAATCATTCTGTAGGAATGTAAGAAACAGAATAACCACTCTGGCTACAGTAGTCTGGAAAGACGTGGAGGAGGTAAGACTCACACCATGCCCCATGCCTTACTGATAGGAAAGTACCTTGAGTGGAAACGAATTGCAAGAGGGTGGATAGTATAAGCAAAGGCATACGAGACATAAAGTCTGGAAGGTGTCGGATGTGTTCAAAGCACAGGCCAGCCACCCTAACCGAAATATTTATAGACAAAGAGAAGACATGGCAAAAAGTTAGTAGGAACAAGAATCTAAAGACCAGTATACATGTTTCATTGCTGTAAGAGCCAACAAAGTAAAATTCTTTGTTGTGATCTAAATGTATCATTTAGGGATGAACACATCAGTAGAGATAAAAGACAAAACTCTTCAAAATTTTTAGCAATGAATAAAATTATACCACTATAGTGGGTCTTATTATTCTTTTAAGACTCCATCCTGAAGGGCTACAGCTTAAAAGACTCCAGCTACCAGGGACTTCAACTTAACAAATTCCTTTATGAAGGAGTAGAAAAAATAAGCAAATTTTTTAAAAAAGATGGAAGAAAGGGAAATGAAATGAATGAGTATATCTGATAGTATGTATTATCTCTTATATTTATATGCTCAAGTAAGAAAAATTATATCCTCATATTTATAAGCAATTATAAAGGAGCATTTGTAATGGACCTCACATATATTATCTCTGAAATCTCACAACTTTGAAACGGAAGTATTGTTGGAAAAGAATCTAAAAATAAAAGAGTGGATATATGTATATGTATAACTGATTCACTTTGTTGTACACCTGAAATGAACACAACATTGTAAATCAACTATACTCCAATAAAAATTTTTTTAAAAAAAAGTATTGTTGGCTCTTTATACAGGTGTGAAAAGTGACTCAAGAGGTTAAATGGACATGGAAGACCCAGATTCTTACTCAGGCCTCAGACCCTCAATCTTTTACCCACTCCAGGATTTCATCTAAGAGATACATATGATACAAAATTCAATGATATCTAAAGCCATTTGATCTAGAGATAAATGAAGACTCCAATTGTCAGTGCATCATTATTCAGACCTAATGTAGAAACAAAGATTTAGCCAAGCTCAATGTGATTTGGCTGAATGCAAGATTTGTATGTTAAGATCCAACATTAAATATGCAAAGAATATTACATGACTCCCTGTAAATTGAGGTTTATCACTCAAAGAGACCCTAGATATTCAGTATTTTGAAGAACTAAGTAGTAATGAATCAGAGGAATAAACTAGTAATAAAATATTCAAAGGTCTAAAAATTAAAAGCAAACATTCTTAGCAAAAGAGTGTATGGGATTTTATTTAACTCTTAAATTTGGAACTTTTAAAAAATCACAAAATCAACAATTCATCTTCAATCTCTCAAGTCTAACTATCATGGCCCCAAAAGAGACCATTATAAGGCTGCTTGGAACAGCCTGTCAGTCATTAATTTCACAAGGTTAGTAAAGGCTGTTTATTTTGTTGTCAAATTAAGGAAAATTTACCACCCTCACACAGTTCCTCAAACCTATTAAAAATAAGATTTTTTTAAGTTTGTGAATTTAATATTTCATTACTTCCTAATCCTCTCAGAGTTAAATCAAACTTTAAAAATGTCAGAAAAGGCTGAATAAAATTTGTTATAGGTTCTATATGTTCCTTTTTTTGTTGTTGTTAAAGAATATCAAGTAGGCAGTTACATTTTAAAAATCTTCATTTTTTCCAACCCACCCTTTGAGCACCAAGTATGTTAAATAACCATTTACAGAATATAAACAGTACTTAAAACGCAATCCTTATAATACTATACTTGACCAAACTACGGAGGATTAGAGAAATAGAAACCATGTTGGCTTTGATTTTGCAGTTATGCTTTCCAATATAGGCCAGAATCTAATAAGTTAAAGTGTGAAAGAGGGCCACAGGTGGCAGGAGAGGGCCTTTAAGGGGTCTGAATATCAGTATACAGATTGATTCTGTCCACAAAGCAGATGGCAGCCCTTCCCCAAGCTGCCTGGTTAATACAGATGGGAGAGCTAAGAGGGTACTTGGGTTCCTTACAAAGACTAGCAAAGGGTTTGACCACACAAACAATATTCCAGGTTGAGTACAAGGGAAGGGGGTTGAAGTCTGGTGGTAACAGATAGCAGGTACATACGGATGCCCAAAGGAAGCAGAGAAAGGGAGGTCTGGGAACCCACTCCCCATGAAAAGATTTGACCCCAAAAGCTATCACAAGAAGCCTCAGATCAGATGCAAAACTACATCAGGCCTCAACATGACTAAACCTCAACCAAAATATTTATTGTGAAACACTGGTATGGCTCAGATCAAACCACAAAATAGTTTTCTAGTTCTGATAGAAAATAAACTAGAAAAGTGGCAAACTTGGAAGACAGCACTTTTTGAAGGCAATATCTTACCAAGCCACTTTAAGACTAAATACAGTCGCCCCTCAGTATCCACAGGAATTGGTTCCAGGAGCCCCTGTGGATACCAAAATCCGCAGATATTCAAGTTCCCTTACATAACATGACGAAGTACAATTAGTTCTCTGTATTCACAGATGTGGAACCCACAGATATGGAGGACTGACCACAACTAACTATAACATAATTTAGCAAGATTTCTCTTAGTTACTAGATTCTTTTAAAAATATTTCATTACTAAAGTAGGACTATTAAATATCTGGTGTTATTTACATTTCAAGTATGGAAATAATTCTTTCAAACCAATTACAGAGCAAATATATTGTCTGTTCTTCACAAGATTCAGGGTTACCCAGACTGTACTGAATAACGCAAAGATTAGTCTGCTAATTAGCCAGAGGTTAGCCATCTACAACAATTATTTCTCTGTATCATTATCTTAAATTTTGTTCACACATTGTGGTAACAAATATATCCCTCCATACTATCATGGTAATCAAAAAATCACCATATGCCTTAAGGTAAGACTCCATTAGACTGAGAATCTGAGTGGAAGCTACCAAATATGTCTGTGGGAGGGCAAGGCTGAGGGCATGCTTACACTTTCAGGAATTTGTGCAGAATCATTTGTAATCATGTAACACTCAACGATGAAGTGCTGAGAGCATTCTTGTTTTCACCCTCATAGAATCCATTGAACTGTTCAGCGGTATCAAGTCGTGACCCTGATGTTTTATGGCATAAAGACCATAGTTTAAGTCCTCATAAGCACTAAAAGCCATCTCTACACAAGAAGTAGAATATTCTTCTATACTAATGTGCTACATATTATAGCCTTCTCCAATATGTTCCAAATGTGATACGGTGCTATTTTCAAAAGAGTAAAAAATTCACAGAAAAGCAGATTCAAGCAGGACTCGTTTTGCCGGTGGGATGGTGGGAATGGATCAGGGAAGGAGGTAAGGAAGCAGAGGCAGAAGAGAATGTTACCAGTAAACTACCGAAATTCTCATTATCTACCAATGTTATATATTTGATTGTCCCCATGACCAGCCCTCAAGAAAAATCCCATAATCTGTTTCAAGGGAGACTATATTCTATAGGGATAGGTACTATTTTAAGAAAGAGACAGTTTTAGTTCCAGTGTAGATCATTTAAAACCCAAGTTTTCCTAGAAAGTTAAAATAGCATAAAGTGTAAAAAAGGAAACAAACAGATTAAAGGAAGGCCAGAACGTTGGCTGAAAACATACCTTCAGGGCACACTTCCAGGCAATGCCCAAGGCCTATTAGGGAATAACTAATGGGTAATATTTCAGGTGCAACATTTTATAGGTGATAACAATGACTTTATATGAAAATTGCTTCTATTTTCCTCTTTCATCTGTATTTTTAATTAAGTACTATTAAATGAAACTCTTTCCTCCCTCGTAAGCTATTCATTACTGTTTATTTCTGTATATAAAGGCCTCTTTTAAACAAGTACCCTCATCACCCAGCATCCTCCATCCTGGGAAGACATCTACTCAGAAAGAGAGGACAAGTCATTGATCCTCAGGCATAAGTCATGTGAGGCTTTGACAACAGCAGATCACACCTGGCCTGCACACTGCTGCCAAGTGGAGAACATCTGCTCAGGTAATCATTTCAGGACAGACGCTAATTCTACAGTATGAATCTGAACAACTCCAGGCCCCCAAACTGCCTTCCACTCATTCACCTCAGTCAATGTCATCACCATACATCCACCTTCTCACCCAAATCAGAAGCTTGGGAGTCATGCCTGCCTCTTCCCTTTCATCCCACAGTCAATCAGTCCAAATTCTGGTTAGCTCTTTAATCTCTTCATTTCTCTCCAACTGACTGCCTCAGTGTTTGCTTAAGCATTTCCAACTCAGGTTATTTAATCAGTTTCTTAACTCGTTTCTCTGCCTCTGGTTTTATGACCCCAAAATTCATGCCTCAAAACACAGCCAGAGTAATCTTCCTAAAACCTTTAAGTGGTTCCCCACCACCCTCAGATCAAGTTCAAACTCTTTACCACAGCTTACAAGGTCCTTTATGATCTGACTATTTACTCTCAAGCCTCCTCTCTTACCACTGCTACTTTTCATAACCAACAATACTAAAATTTTGGAGTGCTTAAATTGATAGTATATTGAGAGTAATCCATACTCTCTCAGCACCAAGTCCCATCATTCCTTATTCCTCAGGGCTTAATTCAGTTTGTAGTCCTCCAGGAAACATTCTTAGACCTCTCATATTTGGCCCATCTATATGCTCCAAAAGCACCCCAAGCTTACAATTATCACACTATATTGTACTGTTCATATTTTTTTCTCCCTCTCTCCATCCCTGACTGTAAGATCCTAAAAAGTACAAATAACATCATTCATATGTGTATCATGATGCCTAGCACAGTATTTGGAACCCATGATACTCTCAATAGATATTAACTGAATAAAAGAATGCATAAATAAATATGGGGATGGGAGGGTACACAAATCTATGCTTCCTTCAAGAAAAAATGGCTACCAAAATGTACATGAACTATGCTAAGCTACTCTCTAGGTCTGCCCAAAGAAAAAAATAACAACTAAGAGTTTGTCTGAAATTCCAGGACACTCCTAATGAATCCAGGAAAGTTTACTGATGGAGAAGCTATCGAGTGATGTTGGCCTTTAGCTCTGACTTACCCTTGTTTGTCTCCCCATCATACCAAATAAGCACCTGTCCATACTATGAGAGTTTAAGTCAGCACCCAACTGGCTCTGTGTCAGCAGATTACAACCTCTACTGAAAGAAAAGGATTTTAATCAAAATCCTGCTTCCTTACATGATTTAATCACTGCACACTGATTAAATAAATGACAGTAATTATAAAGGATGTTTTCCATCCATTCTAAGTGCTCCTTGGAAGCTCACAACTGCTCAGATCTCTGATTTGAGATAATGTACTCAATGTCTTAAATTAAATGCAAATATTCTCGACTGGGGAAAAAAACTTACAAAAATCTTTTTTTCCTAAATTATTTATCTTTGAAATTGAGCTTTTCAGGTGTTTGCAATGTATCCTGGGGGTGATAAAAAATAAGTCCTTAAAAAATCTGCAAATCAAAATTGTAGTCCTAAATCCAAACCCTGGTGTTACTATGTAACTATGCCCTAAATCTTTAAATTCAGAAATCCTTGAATTAATTCAGTATCCTCTTAGACTCAAAAACTTCGAAGTCCAAGAATAATGGGAAAACAATAGCAGTGTATTTAATTAAGAGATGTAGAACTGTACAGTAATTAGTATAGAAAACTTCAGCATGCCTTTTCAAAGGCTGTGTAAAACAATTCTAAGACTTTACTTTCATCTTTGCCTTTGTGACTAAGCAACTTACCTTAAAATACCTTCAGTTATGATGATACAAATCCTTAAGCCTAAAATGCCTATGTTAAAACCCAAAGTATATTAAAACCCAAAGCACAATAAGCAGCATTCTTCATTCACAGTACTTAAAAGTACATTCCTTCATTTTTGAACCTTTATAATTATTTTTTAAGTTTTATTTTTATTTATTTATTTATTTTATTTGTTTATTATTTTTGTCTGCGTTGGGTCTTCATTGCCGTGTGCAGGCTTTCTCTAGTTGCAGCAAGCGGGGGCTACTCTTCATTGCAGTACACAGGCTTCTCATTGCAGTGGCTTCTCTTGTGGCGGAGCACAGGCTCTAGGCTTCAGTAGTTGTGGCGCGTGAGCTTAGTAGTTGTGGTTCGTGGGCTCTAGAGTGCAGGCTCAGTAGTTGTGGCGCACGGGCTTAGTTGCTCCACGGCATGTGGGATCTTCCCGGACCAGGGCTCGAACCTGTATCCCCTGCACTGGCAGGTGGATTCTTAACCACTACACCACCAGGGAAGCCCAAACCTTTATAATTTCTACAAGAGAAAACAATGCCAAGAAATATCCCTGTAGGAATTTAAGATAAAGGCTTCCAATTTGTAGTTTTGCCTGAATAATTGAAATGAACATGGATGCCATGACTCTAGGACTTGATATCTACTGAGCAATTACTAATAAATAAGAAGCTGTCTCAGAAATTCCTTTATGCCTGACCCACTGGAATAGTACGTGACAAGATAACAGATTCTCAATAAATATTCACTGAAGTCGAACTGACCGGTTAGATGCAGAATTTTAGTTTACATTGTAAAGATACCCTGAAACTGAAGAAAATACAAGCATAATTTCAGCACAGTTTTACAGTGGATTATGCAGACAGAATCATCAATTTCTCCTCCAAATCAATGAAATGCTAAGGCAGAGGGGATAACAAAAGAATTCTGGGATAGAGACAAATTTGAAACCAAGGGAGAGAAATCTCTGGGTGCCAAATTTGAAGAAGGAACTCAAAGTCTGGTTGGTAACAAGAACTGAATCCAAAAATTTAGAAATATACCAATAGGGCTTCCCTGGTGGCACAGTGGTTAAGAATCCGCCTGCCAAAGCAGGGGACATGGGTTCGAACCCTGGTCTGGGAAGATCCCACATGCCACAGAGCAACTAAGCCCGCGAGCCACAACTACTGAGCCTGCACTCTACAGCCCGCGTGCCACAACTGCTGAGCCCAAGTGCCACAACTACTGAGGCCCGCGTGCCTAGAGCCCATGCTCTGCAACAGGAGAGGTCACCGCAATGAGAAGCCTGCGGGGGGGAGTGTCACCCGCTTGCCGCAACTAGAGAAAGCCCAAGAGCAGCAACGAAGACCCAACGCAGCCAAAAATAAATAAATAAAATAAAATAAATTTATATAAAAAAAAGAAATATACCAATAGAGGCATACCTTGTTTTATCATGCTTTGCTTTATTATGCTTCCCAGATATTATGTTTTTAACAAACTAAAGGTTTGTGGAAACCCTGTAACAAGAAAGTCTATCTGTGCCATTTTTTCAATAGCAGTATTTTTTTTTTTTAAAGCACTTACAATGAAATGCTGTGACCTTTTTTTTTTTTCCAGGTTTTTAATTAATTAATTAATTTATTTATTTATGGCTGTGTTGGGTCTTCGTTTCTGTGCGAGGGCTTTCTCCAGCTGTGGCAAGTGAGGGCCACTCTTCATCGCGGTGCGCGGGCCTCTCACCATCGTGGCCTCTCCTGTTGCGGAGCACAGGCTCCAGACGCGCAGGCTCAGTAATTGTGGTTCACAGGCCCAGTTGCTCCGCGGCATGTGGGATCCTCCCAGACCAGGGCTCGAACCCGTGTCGCCTGCACTGGCAGGCAGATTCTCAACCACTGCGCCACCAGGGAAGCCCAATAGCAGTATTTTTTAATTAAAGTATGTACATTGGCTGTTTAGTCATAATGCTATTGCACACTTAATAGACTACAGTATAATGTAAATATAACCTTTCTATGCACTGGGAAACCAAAAAAGTTTGTGTGACTTACTTTATTGCAATAGTCGCTTTATTGCAGTAGTCTAAAACCGACCCACAATACCTCCGAGGTACACCTGTACTAATATCAGTAAATTAATACTGATACTATATTTTAGTGTATTAATACTGATACACAAATACACCAATAGTGTTCTCTGATCACCACATAATAACCAAAAAAAACCCTAATTAATAATAATGTAAAACCTTTTCACCTGGAAATTAACAAACAAGGTATTAAACAACTAATATTTAAAGATCATAGCAAAAGCACTTCTCTGAAGAAAATCCATAGCATTAAATGTTTACATACATAAATTTTGGAAAAGAAAAAGTGATTTAAACATTCTACTCAAAAGCTAGAAATAGATCAACAAAGTAAAACAAAGTCAGAAGGAAGAAATTAATGAAAATAAAAACAGAAAAACTGTAACACATATAAATAAAGAAGCTGGTTCTTGTTAACAGACACATGGATCAAAGAAAAAAAAAAAAAGAAAAAGAAAAAAAAAGAATAGAGAGCCCAGAAATAAACACAAACATGTAAGATCAAGTAATTTATAACAAAGGAGGCAAGAATATACAATGGGGAAAGGACAGTCTCCTAATAAATGGTGTTGGGTAAACTGGACAGTCCCATGCAAAAGAAATGAAATGAGACCACCATCTTATACCATATACAAAAATCAACTCAACATGGCTTAATGACTTGAATGTAAGACCAGAAACCATAAAACTTCTAGAAGAAAGTACAGGTCGTAAGCTTCATATGACATCAGTCTTGATGATTTTTTGAATCTGACTCCAAAAGCAAAATCAAAAAAAGCAAAAATAGACAAGTGGGATGACATCAAACTAAACGTCTTCTGAACAGCAAAGGAAACCATCAACAAAATGAAAGCAACCTACCAAATGAGAGAAAATATTTGCAACTCATATATTCAATAAGAGGTTAATATGCAGAATACATAAAGAAGTCAAATAACCCAATAGCAAAAAAAAAAAAAAAATTCAATTAAAGAAATGGGCAGAGGATCTCAATAAACATTTTTTTCCAAAAAAGACATACAGATGGCCAAAAGGTTCATGAAAAGGTGCTCAACATCACTAATCATCAGGGAAATGCAAATCAAAACCACCATAAGATATCAACTCATCACCATCATAGAATGGCTATTATCAAAGGGACAAGAAATAATGTGTTGGTGAAGATGTGAATTAAAGGGAACCCTGTGCACTGTTGGCGGGAACATAACTTACTGCAGCCACTGTGGAAAACAGTATGAAAATTCCTCAAAATATTAAAAGTAGAACTGCCACATGACCCAGCAATTTACTTCTGGGGATTTATCCAAAGAAAATGAAAACACTAATTCAAAAAGATATATGTACACCCATGTTTACTGCAGCATCATTTACAATAGCCAAGATAGGGAAACAACCTAAGTGTCCATCAATGGATAAATGGATAAAGAAGATGTGATATATATACCCATAGAATACTCTTCAGCCATAAAAAAAGAATGAAATCTTGCCAATTGTGACAAACATGGATGGACCTTGATGGGATTTTGTTAAGTGAAATAAGTTAGACAGAGAAAGACAAATGCTTTATGATATTACTTATATGTAGAATCTAAAAAACAAACCAGAAAGAAAACAAGCTCAAAGATACAGAGAACAGATTGGTGGTTGCCAGGGTGTTATGTGTGTTGGGGGCAGGGGGGGATTATTATTAAAAAACAAATACTCAGCATCAACAACTACCTATTTATTGACAAAATGTATTTGTACTTTAAAAAAAGCTATAAAAGGTAAATAAACCAAAGTCAAAGTGCCAAAAAATAACATATTAAAGCTGTTTTTTGGAATACTGTGAATCTACTGGAACAACTGTTCAATATTTGGTTGTTTCACAATCTGTTTTTTTTTTTAATCAAATATGACTAGAATAAGCCTGTCACATCCATAAAAACATTAACTGAAATTAATATGCAAATTATGGTGGCTGTGTGGGATGCCATTTCATTAATTTCATTTCACTGACATAATTGTGTTCTCTAAATATATGAGTTTTGCAAATGCTATCCCATAGAGAATGCACTATTTGGTGAATATTATTTTACTAGCAGAAAATCCAACAATAGCTTAGTCAACAGGAAAAAATGGTAATCTGAGATCTTAGTCACAAAATAATTTACATGCATTTTTAAAGATGTATATTCTTTGAGCTAATTGTGATAGCTTTTTCAAACAAATACATTTTTAGTTTTAAAATAACACCTGTTAATGGTAGAAACTTTCAAAGACTCAAGAAAGTACGTAAAATGGGACCATTAAAAAAATCTGTTATCTTTAAATTATAAGTAATAATTGTTAACATTTTGCTAAATTTTACTTCAATAGTCTTGTATGGAGACAGATATATATTTTTAAACAATACAAATGTGAAAGCAAGCAAAATAAATACAATTTTCTATTCTATTTTTTTCATTTAATATTATTATAGGTATATTACCGTAACAGTAAATAAATTCCAAAATGTCATTTTAAATAAATGCATATTGTGATAATCATTTGGACCTACCAAAATATTTTTAATCATTCCATTATTTTTCAGTGTTTATGTTTTTGTTTTAATGCTTTAGTACTATGAAACCTTCTGTAATAAAACACTTCATGTAATTATTTGTGTAGCTCTCTGATTACTTAAGAAAAATTCCTTGAGGTGGAATTACTAGATCAAAGGATGTAAATCTTAATGCATATCATCTAATTCCTTCCAAAAAGATTTAAGAATTTTACATTCCCACTTCTATATATAACTATATAACTTCTATTCCCTTGAACCCCTGCCCATACTACATATTACTGTTCAGCATTGTCAATGTGGTAGGTCAAAATAGCCTCTCACAGTTGATTCATTTGTATTTCTTTATTAGAAAGGTTGAACTCCTTGCGAAATTTTACTGTAGTAATAATCTACTAGAATTTGAATTTAAACTATAATGTAATTCTGCCTATATCTGAACTGTGAGCAACACTGCTATTTTTAATTTATTGTTGCTTGAAGTCACATACAGTAAAACATGGTGTGCTTAAATTATGCACAGTACTTTTTTTTTAAGTTACATTTCATAAAATCTCCCAAAGCAAGTAAGAGTAAATGTCTTATCTCCTCACTTCTAATTTCTTTCAGGTTTATACAGATATGAAGAAAATTTTACTTAAGAGTTTTTCATGTATTAGTTATTTTAAAAGCAATTCGTCCATCATCACAGCTCAATTAAGAACATGAATTATCCATATTTAACAGTGAGACTGCAAAAAAGAGTGCTTAGCCAATAATTGTTAAATTTAATGAAGGTTTTTAAGTTTTCAAAACCACAGCAAACAGTTTTTAATGAAGACCAAAGGTAAGAAATAAAATATCTCTTCATTTTAGACAAAGTTATAATAATTCCAAAATTGTAATACAACAATCTCCCTCCAGAAGTAAAAGTTACAAGATGGCTCGGTTTTCAGTTGTCTCCTATACTGCCCGATTCAAAAATTCTCATAGCCACATTTAGTCTCCAGTAACATTCCTGCTTCATGAATATGGAATAGCAGAAGTCAAAGGGCAAAGTGAAAAGAGAAGGAGAGGAAAGTTGGAGAGGGGAGAAAAAACAAAGGAGGCAAGTGATACCGCTTCCTCCAAGGTTAATTCCATTTCCATCAACAAAGGAGACTAGTCAAGGGCTTCAGCACTACATGACACTGTGATTTTGTGGCAAACACTCCCAACCTAATTTTTTTTTTTTCCAGAGAAAGAATATTCACTGCAAGAGAGCCACTTCTCTTTATCACAGTCACAGCTATCAAACAGAAAGCACTGGATTTGATTCAAGAAGATGCATAAGACTTAACAACCTTATAAACTTTCACTGGTCTTAGTACCAGAAAAAAAAATAAACTACCAAAAACATTTTGGGGGAAAATTATGGAACGGATATCAGACGATATTACAGAGTTACTGTTAATTTTCTTAGGTGTGAAGAGGTAATCATAGTTTTATGTAGAAGAATGGCTTTATTCTTTCCTGTAAGTATGAACATGTTAAGTATTGGTCTTCAAATGTTTAATCCCAAATTGCTCTACTGAAAACCAGAATTAGTTAGAAAGAGTAATAATATTCACAGAGTGGTGAAAATGAAGATTACTATTATCTTGCATATGAAGGGAGAGGACCAGTATAAATGTTTAAATTAGTTAATATTAACACTAAAAACCATAGTCTAAATAATATTAAGTTATACATAGACAACTACAGATTATTTTCTTATCAAGTAAACTGACTTAGAAAAATTTAGAAAGGTGATCCCCATACCTGAATTGTTAACTTGCAATTCTTTAATCCTCCTAAATTAGCTGACAAATGGTAAACATTCTGGGTTCACAATGACATTACAGTTTAAACTTTACCTTTTTGCAATGTATTTCTTATCCCATTTTAAAAGAAGGTACTGGTACTTATTACGGACATGATCTAAAATAATCTATTCCAAACCCCATATTCCAATATGTGAATAAACAAAAGCTAAAGAAATATGGGAAAACTTAGCTCATCAATGCACTGTTTCTGAATAAAAGAGTAAAATATTTAACTATTTTCAGAGATAAGTTAGAAGCTAGAAAGCAACCTTACGTTATCTTGATAACTTAAATGCTATCATAAAGTCCTCTGGTTTACCCAAGATAAATGCAGAGGTAGAAGGAGAGAGCCACAAATTGCTTGAGGTCAGAAATGGAAGCAGAAAAACATGGAGCATATAATATGAAAAATTCTGAACTCTCCAGATATCTATGTATGAAAAAGCTCCTGATCTCGATGTGAAAATGGGGTTTAACTACATACATTATCACCTGTTTGGAGAGGAGAGGTAAATATAGCCATATATGATGTATGGAGATAAATACAGGAATAAAGCACTATTAAGCACAGGAACCACTCATATTTTTCCATCTTTTCATTGCTAGGCTGGAGAATATAAAAGCGAACTGTGGTAGCCACTTGATGACCTCTCAGTCATAGTAGAACTAATGAAAGTACAATGATCCAATCTTACTCAGAGAACTTGTATTAGTTTTAAAAAGAGTACCACTGGAACAGCTCTCTCAGAATACTTTCCTATAACCTCTTAAAAGTTATTTTGAAAATTGTCAGTACAGCTGGGTTCTTTTCAATTCAGCTGCAGGTTACAAAGGAATATTAAAGATGCTTTAAAAATTGATATAATGCAAGAAAAATTTAAACTATATTACACCAATTATGACATGTTACAATGAAATCCATGGCAGCTAGAAATGAATAGGAGCTCACAGAATGATAATTAGAAATGCATTTACAAGATTACTCAGTTTTCCCCAGTAGGAAAATTACTGTTCCTTCTTGCTCCTTATTGGTACAAAATTTATTTCAGGGGCCACAGATTCTTAAAGCGTTACAAAGTCTGAAGAATACAAAAAAATTGGCCATCAAAAAAATTAAGGCTTCAGATTTACAAGACCCAGTGAAGCAAGATTTAGCTATACAAATTAGAGGTGTGTTATGTCTTAGAGTAGGTAATAGCTGGATACTGTGCAGAATAAATGTGCATACCAATGGGTGGGATGTTCATAATGCTAAAGAGCAAGAGAGAGATGTATAGCTTGGGAAGTGATGTGGATAATTACTTAGTAAACAGCAGAGTAATTGCTTCAGCAAATTTCCATGTAACTATTCCACACGAAACTTCAACGTGCCCTTGGACTTACTAAACACACATAGTTGTCTCAGATAATCTTAGCAAAAAGAATCAGCAGTGAATCACAGTTAAAAAGAAGATTGCTGTTTTATTATTTAGTCCCACAAAACACGTTAGGGACTCTAAACATTAATAACACAGAGACAAAAAGCCATTGATTTTTACATTAGTAAGACCTTGGTAAGACCTCAGAATCCATTTTTTTCTAACCTGCTCAAACTATGTGTCTGATAAAGCTTATGATGTATAAATTTAATTATTTAAAATATCTTCTCATCTTTTGGAAAGTTTTCATATATATTCAATATTTGAATTTCATACAAAGCAAAATTTAAAAACATTTAAGTTGCTACAGGATACTGAGTGATATCAATGTATACAGATGATTCTGGGTTGCCAAAGCAGTGGGAGTGGTGTAAATCTCAAAAGTCGCAACATATCCGAAAAAACAAAAAAACAAAAATAAAACAAAACAAAAAAACAGGGAGGACAAATAAAACTACACAAACTCGTGACTCAACATAAATGGAAGACAGAAACCTCTCAACTTCCAATTACTTGTAAGTATAAACGTAAACATTAAATTCCAGCATGCTCTCACTGGTGCTCCTGCCACCAGGCTTCATGGAAACCAACAGCAATTCAGGAGAAATACAAAGAAATAAGAGGGAAGCTAATGGCAGACCTGAATGCGATTTAAAACCACTGCCAGAAAGTCGATCCTATATGTGAAAATACTGAAAGTCAACAGTTAGATACGAGCACTGACACAGAGAAGGGACTTGAAAAGGTATATTAAAGATGACAAGGCAACCTCAGAAAGCTTTCGTGTTGGAGGGAGAAGAGAGCTAGCACAAAAGGAAAGGTTTCTTTGGGAACTATACATAGAAAAGAAAAGGAGCAAGGGGAAATATTTAGAATCCCCTAAGACAAAACAAAATTTTAAAATCCAGTGACACATAACTATTCGAAAGCCATGCCATCCAGTAAAGAAGCAATACTCTGTCTGCAATGACAGACGAGAGTGCTCTTGAACTAAGAATGTCATAGCCATTCCAACACACTGGGAAAACAAACAAACAAAAACAAAAAAACTGCTATAAAAAGAAAATTGAGAATGATAAGCCAAACAATTCATCTGATAGAAATTCCATCCCCTCCCTACAAACTGCCAAAACAGAAGGAAACTATAACTTAACACTCAAACCTTAATTAAATATCCTCAAACAAGCATTTAGGTAGATGAAACAGAAATTTTAAACTAAGAGAAGATGCATGATCAGAAAAAAAAAAAGAAGTGAGTTGACTGAACTCAAAAAAAAGAAAAATAGGAAAATACAAAACTATACCACAAATAGAAACTACATTACAAAATTCTAAACAAAATATAGATTTCAATGAAAATATAACAAGGGATAGGAGAAAAACAACAGAAACAACTAAGGGAATAAAATGAAACTGAGAAAAAAAATTAAAGGGTCACAGAGAAAGTGGTTGAAATGGAGGACAGGCAAAAGAAAATCCAATTTACATAGCAATTGAATTCTTAAAGAAGATTTTTTTAATGGAATAGAACTAATATTTGAAACTCTACTTCAATAAAGTATTAAAAAATGAAAGACCTGAATCTATACACTGAAAGGGGACACTGGGTATCAAGGGAAAAGGACCTCAAATGATCAACTCCTAGTAAGACTAGTAGACATTAAAGGAAAAATTCTCAGGGTATCAAGGCAAAAAAATCCAAATAATGTACAAAGGAAAGAGAATTAGATTGGCAACAGGTTTATCAAATACAAGACTCAGTGCAAAGTACTGATGGGCAGCATTTTCTTTTTATTTTAATGTATTTTTTCAATTAATTAATTTATTTATTTATTCTGGGCTGCATTGGGTCTTCGTTGCTGTGCGCAGGCTTTCTCTAGTTGTGGCGAGCAGGGGCTATTCTTCATTGCGGCGTGCAGGTTTCTCACTGTGGTACTTCTCCTATTGTGGAGCACAGGCTCTAAGTGCGCAGGCATCAGTAGTTGTGGCACGTGGACTCCATAGTTGTGGCTCGCGGGCTCTAGAGCGCAGGCTCAGTATTTGTGGCCCATGGGCTTAGCTGCTCCGCAGCATGTAGGATCTTCCCGGACCAGGGCTCGAACCCGTGTCCCCTGAATTGGCAAGCGGATTCTCAACCACTGCACCACGAGGGAAGTCCCAATGGGCAACATTTTCATAAAATTCCAGGAAATACAGTGGAATCTAAAGATTTATATCCAGCCAAGCTACCTTTGAGTATCAAGCCTATAGAAAAACTGCTTTAAACATGTAATAGCTCAAGGAATTCTGTGTCCACAAGTCCTTGAGAAATCTATTAGAAGATGAATTTAATCCAACTAAGCAATTATTGGGAAAGTTAAGCCAAAAATTAACAGTGTGCATTTATATATTTATTTGTATATATAAGACAAAGACAGGGTAAACACAGGAAAATACCATGCTATATGATATACACAATATATTATGTACTAAATGTTCTCACAAAGTAGAAACAATGCTGATAAAACAATGGGATAAGAAGGAAAGGGAAAGAATAAAGTAGAATAAACTTGTATAGGCAATAGGTAGGTATACTATTAAAAGCTGACAAACCAGACATTAAAGGGTTAAAATTTTAAGTTGGGAATAAAGCCATAATTACAATGTGACTACTAAAACAAAAATAAAACACTGCTAGAAAAGAAGTTCAAACAGAGAGACATAAGAGAGAGATAAAAACTCATGTAGTAAAAGAAACCCAGCAAATATATCATAAATGCAGAATGATTATAATATGAAATAATATGATAGAATTAAGACCAAACATAACATTCTTTCCAATAACTTTAGAGGCATTAACATACCTATTAAAAGGAAAAGACTTCTATTCTGGTTCATAAAGCAGAACCTCACTTTATACAATATATAAGGTATATACCTAAAAGAAAATGAGTCAAAAGCCTAAATATAAAGAGTTAAACAAAAATATACCACGAAAATTTTTAAACAGATGAGCAGGGATAGTAACACTGATAAACAAAGTAAAACACAAAACAAAAACTATTAAATGTAAAAAAGGAAGACACTTTAATATTAAAAACCAAAAGTCTCAATGAAGATATAGTAAGTATGAATATCTATGTAGCAAATAACACAGCATTCCTCTTTGTAAAGCAAAATCTCAGAGATGCCAGGAGACACAGACAGAGCAAAACCAATAGGAGACTTTAACATACTACTGACAGATCAGGTGGACTAAAAATGTGAAAACACTTTTTAACCCTACAAATAGAATTATGAAGACTCTATGAATATATATTAAACTTTACACCCTGGAAATAGAAAATATACCTTACTCTATATGGAACATCACAAAAATTAATCATGTATTAGGTCACAAGGAAAATGTCAGAAAGTTCTATAAAAGAGATATAAGCAACACTCTCTGGTTTCAATTAAATAAAACTAGAAATTACTTAAGCAGATTTGTAAAAGTCCCTTCCTACTTGGAAATTTAAAAAACGTTTTTAAAGCAATTCTTGGGTAAAAGAGTAAATACAAACAAAAAATGTCTTTTAAAAATAATAATGAAAGCCCTACATATCAGATATTTTTAAAGCACTGATCAGAGGAAAATTGATAGCCTTAAACACTCATTTTAATGAAATTGAAAGAGTAAAAACTTATGAATTATCTGCAGAGCCAGAAATCTCTCATACTTTATATCTCTCATACTTTATATCTCTCAAGTCTCTCATACTTTTATATCTCTCTCTTCTATACCAGCTCTGACCCAGTCTGAAAAGGCTCTCTACTTTTAAGGACTCATGTTATACATATGAATTAAAATCTCAGCTCATAAAGGCGTTTGAAATAAAAATTTTATAACATGGCGTTTCATACATGTATGACTACAGAAAGACAGTGCCCATTTACATTGCAGGTTCTCACTGTTTTTTTTCTATTTGGTCCTGATGGTGCAGAAGAGTTCCTGGGAATTGAACTCCCTGGAGGTACATGGCTCAGTGTCTGAGACACAAGACTACTAAATATATCTATTTTATTACACTTCATTTATTTATTCCATTTTGCTTCATTTTTATTTATTCCATTCCCCTTTTTCTATCATGTCTTAATACACAGAAAAACGAAAGAAAAAGGTAGGTCAGTTTCAGGTAAAATTGGTCACGTAACAATGGAAAACAAAATTTTGAGACACACCTATTCTTTCTCCAGTCATATCCCTCTTGTATTGTTAATCATCCCATACAGACCTCTAACAAGCAGCTTTCCTTGTCCTTGCACCCTGTGGCAGGAGCAGGTTACAAGCCAACTCCCATAAGCTCAGCAGAGATTCACACTTACTAATACACTTCTGGAATCTAAGCTTTTAACACATGTATTGTACAAGAAGCAAGGGAGACAAGAATGGCCTTGTTATAGAAAAGGTAGAAAACTAGAGCAGTATTTCAGCCTCCCTTACCTTCTCTTTTTAATGGATATCTTAAATATTTAAAACCATATTTGATAAAATGATGCATATCTTTATATAAGAACAATTTTAAGGAGAAATAAACTAAGTACATATACTATGATATAACCCTGGAGAGCTGTAAAAACTCAATGGACAGCATGAAAAGGCAAAGTGTCTACAGAATAGAAAAACTCCAAGCTAAATGGCAAATGGACAGGAAGAAAACATTTAGAGCACATGTAACAGATAAAGGTTACTATTTAATATATAGACCTCAAATAGGTAAAAATTATCAATATCAATTAACATTAAAAACAAAAATTTGAAAGATTTCCAACATCATGAATTTAAGTAAAATCAGGATATCCTTGCCATGAAATTACAATTTTAAGAATTTCATAATACCCAGTATTAGTGAGAATATGAGAAAATAGTCATTCTCTTAAAATGTTGGTGAGAATGTAAAATTACACAACTTTATTGGAGGGCAACATTGCCAATACCTATCAAAATTAATAATCTACGTACCATTTTATTTCCATATCTAACCATCTATTATTCTAAACACTCACACTTAATTACAAAGACACTTTTAATAGTGATTTTTTAAAAGGTGTGTAATAATATGAACAATTTCATGTCTCTTACAAAAAATCATTATATATTTCTACATGTGTATATATTTTCATATAAATAAAGGAATAAAGGTCAGGAATGATATACACCAAATGGATAGTGGTTACTATGGGGTGGGAACTGTGCATGGCTAAAAAGAGCAAAGAGGTACTTTTACTTTTTACTTCAATATATTGTTACCTGATGTTTGAATTTTTATGTCAAGAATGTTTTCACACATACTTGTATAATTTCCTCTTGTTATTTTTAAAGAAAATAGTAGATTAAAAAAATGAAGATAGTGTGTGTTTAGAACGTTTTAAATACTTCTAGTTATAATGGCACTTCTCAATCTATTCTTTAGTCTCAGTATTTTTATAGTTTCCTATTTTTTTAATCTATCTTTGATTTTGATATGGATTCCACAATAATATCTTCCAGTTCAAAAATTCTAACAGTGAATTTTCTAAAGTTTATCCTGTCTATAATGGCATTTTACTGTTAGTGACAACATTTTTCAATTCTTCAATTTCTAATTAGATCTTTTTTTATATACACCTTCATATTTGGTTCTGCCTGTTTGGTTACATAATTTCTTGCTCTAGTCCAATGGAAGTTATTTTTTCTCTTATTCCCATGAAAAAAAATCACGCATACTTATTTTAAAGTTTTTAGCAGATCCATCCATTAAACTAATTTTATATAAAGCAAATTCCTGTTTGTGCTATTTATCAAGTTGTCTTTCTCAATAGTAGATTTCTTCATGTTTTTTATGTCATTTATAGTGGATAAGGTAAAGTGGCCCAACAGAAATTAGATCTGATGAGGTTATCACTTCACTTAATACTTACTGTACACTGTTGCGAGGTATTATTACTCTTGTTTTATGGATAAAGAAACCCAAGTTTGTAATATTGCTTACTCATCAATGAGAGAACTAGCAATAGGTCTGATTCCACAGCCTCATTCCTTTGCCATAGCACTGTGTGTGTTTGTGATTTAAAAAAATTTGTAGTTGGCAACAAGCTTTCACCAAAATAAATTCAGTCAATGTGACTATTCATCCAGAGTGTCAAGAATATTGTCCCAGAAGTCAATGACCACCTTTTTTCTTGATCACAGTACACTACAGGTGAGTTCCTCTAGATTTTACTTGTACAAACAATCCTTCCTTCAAACTAAATTACAGTAAAAACACTTACCACAAAGGAAATTGCTGACAAAATCATTATCTACCTCAGCACAGCACAAACTAATGTTATTAACTCCAGGAAACAGAAGCAACTGAGTTACATAATAGAAATATTAATTTAAAGGTCACTGGATGTCAGAATGTATTATTTTAAAGAAGTCTCCTGAGTCACCATTCATTAGAAATTACAATGGTTAGAACTCCAAGTTCAATGCCATGAATCAGCAGATCTCTCTCCTCCCTGGTTCATTTAGCACCAGTTATGAAGATCTGGAAGGGGGAGGATAGTTATTCTCTCTCTGAAATATTTCCTTTCACTTGTAAGGAAGAAGAAAGAAAACCAGAGAGCCCTTCCTAAGCAACACTTTATTAAATATAAATCTAATACCCTGCATTAATATATAGAGCACACACACACAGAAATTAGCTCTAGAAGGAGCCAGCTTAGTCCCATGCCCTCATTTAACAGATAATGAAACTAAGACTCAGAAAGGGTTTACCCAATCAAAGCTGCAGAAATACTGATTGAAAAAACCACAAATAAAGGGGGGTAAAAATATTATACCACTTCTCTCAGCTAGATAAAAGCCATTCGGTACAACTGAACATGAAACAAAGATATGAAAGTTACTGATATTTTCATTCTTCTATGTCATTTAAAAACTTCAACTCTTTCTTCTGGACCTACACTTGCATAGTAAAGGAATTTGGTGAAAACTGAGTAATTAGCCTCTGCAATACATCAAAATACTTTCCAAACACTATACTTAATGTAACTGAGGCTGAAGTAGCATTCAATAATCATATTAAGATAAGGATGCCTATGTTTTAAAATGCATGGTGAGACCTGCATATACCCTCCAAAGTGCTAATTTGGGATTAAAAAGCAATTATAATTGCCAAAGAGCATAAGTTGATCACTGATACTACCATTCGGTATACAGAGTACTGTAGACAGAGCTCATTGTCTGTAACATGTTAAACATAACCAAGAAACTCTGGTAGAGGGAAACAAATAGAAAGAAAATTTTATGGCATATCAAATGAACTGAAATCTTCAAATTTTTCTTTTCCTGATTTCAAGTCCAAGAGTCACTTTTTATAGTATACATAGGGCAAGAAAAACCATTAGTACGGGGCATCAAGTACATCTTTGGTAATTTAATATGTTCCCTGAACATTCCATTTTTTTTAAGTTCCATTACAGATCTCTTTGTACGTCAAGATTACTATTGCAAGGGCTTCCCTGGTGGCGCAGTGGTTGAGAATCTGCCTGCTAATGCAGGGGACACAGGTTCGCGCCCTGGTCTGGGAAGATCCTATATGCCGCGGAGCAACTGGGCCCGTGAGCCACAACTACTGAGCCTGCGCGTCTGGAGCCTGTGCTCCACAACAGGAGAGGCCACGATAATGAGAGGCCTGCGCACCGCGATGAAGAGTGGCCCCCGCTTGCCGCAACTACAGAAAGCCCTAGCACAGAAACGAAGACCCAACATAGCAATCAATCAATCAATAAAATAAATAAATCTTTAAACAAAAAAACAAAAAGATTACTATTGCAAGATAATATACTTATCCACTCAAGTTTTCTCTATATCAAATTGAAAAGTTGGGACAAAGTATAAAAGACATTATTCTAGTTGTTTTTTAAAAATTATATACTATTTAGATTTCTTAAAATTTAAAACTGAATATTTTCTGCCAATATGATTCCTATTTCATCACAACACATCTCTGATATTCACCATATTCTAATACATAAAATATAATACAACCACTTTAGAATAATCTTTAGCTATATCTCCTAGAGCTAGACATATACCCTATGTCCCCAGCAATTCCACTCCGAGGTCGACAGCCAAGAGAAATTCTTACATATACAGGAAAATTTAAGCAGTTATCTGTAGTATCCAAAAGGTAACAACCTAAATGTCTATTAACAGTACAACTGAAAAATAAATTGTGGAGTAACCTTACAAGGAACACTTCACAGCAATAAAACTGAACTTCCACTACACACAGTGTGGATGAGCGTCATCTACATATTGGTGAGTGAAAGAAGTTAGACACAGAAGAGTACATACTATATAATTCAACTTACATACACCTTTAAAAACAGGAAAAACTAATCTATGGAGATAATAATTATCTGAGTGAGATAACGACAGGAAGGGAGCATGAGAAAGATAATGTTCTTTACCTTCATCTGTGTGGTGGTTTCATGGGCAACCACCTTGGAAAAGTTCACCAAGCTGTACTCTTAGGATGTGTATTCATTTCTGCTTGAATGTTATACTTCAATTTAAGATCATCACTTCAAACACTAGGCATACATTAGAATTTTTCTAAGATTATATCTTGGAGTAGTGAATTCATCCTAGCAGTATTAATCAGAATAATAATATTCTAGTAATGACTTTCTACTAACTAACTATGTGATCTTTAACATAACTTAACCTCCCAGTGATAATTCTAATAGCCAATAAATCTCAGAGATCTTCTGGAGATTTTTCTGAAAGACTTTAAATCATTTTTATTCATGTAACAAATATTCATGTGAGCTTACTATATGTAGGACAGTGTTGTAGGCACTTATTGCTCTTACTCTAGTGGAAAGAAATAGAAAACACGCAGAGGAAGGAAGGAAGGATGGAAGGGAGGGAGGGAGGAAGATGTAAACTGTAATCAGTAATTAGAAAGTATAGCTATATTAATAGATATATACACACCAAATGAAAGTCCATCCAGTGTGAACACATCTGAACACACAAACACAAAAGGGAACCTAGCTTTAAATAATTATTTCATTATGCTGTGAAGTAAATCCTCTTCCAGGGTTAATATTCCAGCATAAATCTGCATGAATAAGTCTTTATAACACATGAAATATTTAAGCATTTCCTTAAAACCACAGAGGACAGAGCTGCAACCAAAGAGGCAGATTTTTCAAAGAAAGAGATTAGGTCAGTAATTAAAAAGGAACTTTAAACAACCAAAATATTTTAAAAGGCGGTGTTAAAAGAGAAACTTGATACTGGATTGTAGACAAGAAATAATTTGTATTTGGGAAGGAGGTTAGATTTGACCTATAAGACCCTTCTAGGAAGGATTTAATTCTAAGAACAGGAATTATCGATTAGGAGTTTTGAAAATATATTAAAATATGGCAGACTTTTAAATGCTTACTGTGTATATACAATAATAAAAAGAATAAAAGTCATACACAATCTTACATTCATAATAAATTGACAGTTAAAGTACTCTATTATCTTATAGATCTTAAAATGTTATTATAATTATACATATATGGTATAATTATAACAAAAATAAAATTTTATGTTCCTTTTTTAGTGAGCATTATATCTCTAAGTATTTTTAATATGTTAATTTTTACTGTAATTCTAGCTAGGTTAATGAGAATGTTTATATCAGTAAATACACGCTTTTTAAGTAGAAAAAGATACATACATTTCTAAAAAGCAACATAATTCTTTTAATCTGTTTTAACATCCTTCTAGGACAAAAATGCAAAAAACAAGCAAACTGAAAAAAATACTTACGTATGTATACACTAAAATCAAATTGCCTAAAAATTCAAATAACAGAATAAAATAGCAATGAAACTTACTGAGGCTCTGTTTATGCCACTCCCTAGTGGCTTCAAATTATCTTTCATCAGTTAAATGCAACAAAGCTGAAAATCCTTGCAACTGCCTATTATACACACTAGACATTTGTAGACTATTACCAACGAATATTGAGTGGTTGTAGCCTTTTCTAATCCATTCTCCACACTACAGTTACAACAGTCTTTCTAAAATGATAATTTTATAAACTCATGCCCCTTCTAAAAGACATAAATGCTTTCCCTGCTACCACAGAATCACATCTAAGTTCCTTAAAAGGACTTTTGAGGTGGCATGCCCTGGTTACCTGTGCAGCCTTACCTCTCCCCACTCTATCTGAACTTAGTTTTTTCAACCACATGGCTTTAATTTCAGGTTCTCTGAACTTTTTGGAGTCCCAGTTCTAAACATGAGCTGTCACTTCCACCTAGAACACTATTTCCTGATCTCTCACCCTAACTTCTACTGAGTCTTCAATATTCACCTGCAAGAAGGAATGATCCTCATGGAGAAGACCTTCCTGGTTCCCCACATACCAGTGCTTCACCCCTACAGCAATCTCATGCTGGGTTATACCACTTAATAGCCTACCTTCCCCCAAAACAGCAAGACAGAGGTCATTTCTCTGTGTCACCACTCTGTACCCAATGACACCTAGAAAATTCATTATCTGTTGGATGAGTGAATGATATAAATGCCAGTCCTTGATATAGGTAATATGAGTTCTAGGTTCTTAGAACACTACACACAATAAAATATTTCCCACACAAATAGTTTCCTTGTCTGGGCATTTGCTTAATTTGTAAAAGCAGAGTAGAAGAGTAGGTGACCTTGGGCAAATTACTTAACCTCTTCAAGCTTTATCTTCCACTACTTTAAAGAGGGGAACCTTCACCATTTCATCATATGGTGCAACCATCCACTCATTGATCAAACCAGAAAACCTGTCATCATCCTTGTTTCCTCTCTCTCCCTCTACTATCATACCCAATCCAAACCAAAAGTCTGTGTATCTACCTCCAAAGAGATATTTCAATTTGTCTGCTTCTCTCCATTTTTTTCTATCCCCACAGTAATCCAGCTACTCTAATAGATTTTCAAGTACATTTTCCCATACTTGCCCCATCCAATTTATTTATCACAGAGCAGTCAAAGAACCTTTATCAAACTATAAAGTGAGGGCTTCCCTGGTGGCACAGTGGTTGAGAGTCTGCCTGCTAATGCAGGGAACACGGGTTCGAGCCCTGGTCTGGGAAGATCCCACATGCCGCGGAGCGACTGGGCCCGTGAGCCACAGCTACTGAGCCTGCACGTCTGGAGCCTGTGCTCCGCAACAAGAGAGGCCACGATAATGAGAGGCCCGCGCACCGCGATGAAGAGTGGCCCCCGCTTGCCGCAACTGGAGAAAGCCCTCGCACAGAAACGAAGACCCAACACAGCCAAAAATAAATAAATTAATTAATTCATTTAAAAAGAAAACCAAAAAACTATAAAGTGAACTGTCACTCTACCTAAAATCTCCCTCAGTGACGTCCTACTACCCTATTAAATGATGTGGCCCCTAACAACATCTCCAAACTCATCTCATCCAACTATGCCCAAAGTTCCCAACACACGACACACTGGCCTCCTTCCAGATCTTGCAACTTATCAAGCTTTCTCCTGCCTCAGAGCCTTTGCATATGCTGTTCTCTCTGCCTAGCACACTCTTCCCTTTGGTTTTCGTAGGGTTCGTTCCTTTACTTCCTTCAGCTTCAATGTTATTTCTCTTCAGAGAGGTTTTCCCTGAACACTGTATCCAAATTGTTCCCTCAGCCTGCAATCCTGTTATTGTCTATTACCACACTTTCCTTCTTCCCTTTTCAGCAAATTCCCAATGTGTAGAGCCATGGCTCAGCACACAGCAACAGACTAAAAATGTTTTGGGAAGGAAGAAAAGAAGGGAAGCTGTACATGGGCAGAACATGTGCAGTCTATTCTGATGTGAGCATGGGTTCTCTGTTTTCTCTAAATTTCACCTTCAACAGTCTGACATCCATCAGTAGAGTTGGATAAATACCTTCTGTTATGAAGACAACTGTTTTTTTTGTTTTTTCTAATTCTCTTTTTTGGGGGGGGGTATGTTTCTTTTTTATTAATTTATTAATTTATTTATTTATTTTTGGTTGAGTTGGGTCTTCGTTGCTGTGTGCGGACTTTCTCTAGTTGTGGTGAGCAGGGGCTACTCTTTATTTATTTATTTATTTTTAAAATTTCCTTATGACAAGAATTTATTACTTTTGTAAATGAAAAATAACTTTACTGATCAATTTTATAGATTTAAAACAATATGAGCATTTATATATAAATGTTCACATTATAGAAATTTTTATAAAAATACAGATAAAGAAAAGACAAGTCTTATCACTCAGAGATTCTATACTTTCCAGCATTTCAAGCATATATATTTACAGAAATTTGCATTTTTTAGTGTACGCGTTGGGGGGCTACTCTTCGTTAGGGTGTGGGGGCTTCTCATTGCGGTGGCTTCTCACTGCGGGGCAAGGTCTCTAGGTGCATGGGCTTCAGTAGTTGTGGCACGCGGGCTCAGTAGTTGTGGCTCACAGGCTCTAGGCACGCGGGCTTCAGTAGTTGTGGCTCGCGGGCTCTAGAGCGCAGGCTCAGTAGTTGTGGCGCACGGGCTTAGTTGCTCTGCGGCATGTGGGATCTTCCCCGACCAGGGCTTGAACCCGTGTCCCCTGCATTGGCAGGCGGATTCTTAACCACTGTGCCACCAGGGAAGCCCAAGACTACTGCTAATGCATAAGTTACCTGAGATAAGGCAAGGGTTGATATAATTGGGTCAATAAAAGTAGATAGCTATTACCTCAGAAAGGATGAAATATGATAATGAGAAATAGAAAATAAAATACTTGACAGTTTTGATAAGAGAAATAAATCCAGAAAGTTCTGAAAATGAAGTGCCACCTAAGGGTGGAGGCATCAGGAAGCCACCACATGATAAGGTTTTGGAGGAAAAAATGAGGCAAAACAACATTAGAGTCCCAGAAATACATGATTTTAAATAGGAATAATACTGATGGGGACAGACAGAGTAACAAAGATAAACCCTCATTATCTCACATTTCACATATGGTTTTTTCCTAGAATTTTCCCTGCACAGAAATATTAAGCGTGAAAATTGGAAATTTCATATAGGATCACCTAGAATGTAATCCCAATTTTATGAGTCAATCAATTCCTTTATAACTCCTAGGCCAGTCTACTATTGCTGAATGTGTAATATTACTAACTTGAGGTCGGGTAAAAATGCCAAGTAGATCTACTCACAGCAAATTGTTTCAGTTGTGCTCCATGAGAGCTGGATGCACTCAGGTTTATTTTACGTTGGTCACCAGAGGTACAGTTTGCTCCCCACCACTCTCAATAAGCAGCTGTTTGCAATAAGCCCCATGTTGCAGACAACATTAGACCGTCTCCAGGGGCTTACAGAATGTTGATTCCTAAAGGCCAGATCTAACACTTTGGGGAAATATAAAAGCCAGCAAGCAACTACAGAATGAGAAATAATGCATGTTGCTTGAGTATTTGAGGACTGCAACTTATTACAGGGATTGGTTACTACAAAACTATGATCTGTAAATGGCCCAAGTGGGATATGCTGAACGATAGTATGTTGTGCAAAAACTGAGTTGACTCACAGAACAGCAGAGATGAGGGGCACCAGGCGGATTAGCTGGTGGTCGTTCTGACTAACGGTTAATGGGTCTGAATCGCTAGTCAAAGGGCTAATGTCCCATTTGACAACCCTGGCCTCCACCAGAACACCTGCTATATTGGGCAGATTGTTTTAAGGCAGCTCTGTTATAGAATTCTTTATATTAAGTGAAAATCTACCTCTCAACTATTTAGTTTATTCCCATTCAGTAGGTTATACTCCCTAGAACCAAGAGAATAAATCAAATTCATCTTCCACATTCCTACAAAAATTTGGAAGAAGCTATTACATACCCTCACGCCTCATTTTCCTTGTCTTCAGATTAAACTGCTTTAGCTTATTCAATTGTAACCTTGATTGTAGGGCATGGTGTTGAGTCACTGTCTTCTAAATATGTTGCTATCGCTATATTTCAACAATCAAAGCCAAATGCACTAACCTAACATTAAGAACCAACATAAGGGGCTTTCCTCGTGGCACAGTGATTAAGAATCTGCCTGCCAATGCAGGGGACACGGGTACGAGCCCTGGTCTGGGAAGGTCCCACATGCCGCGGAGCAACTAAGCCTGTGCACTACAACTACTGAGCCTGCACCCTAGAGCCCAAGAGCCACAACTACCAAGGCTGCATGCCACAACTACTGAAGCGTGCGCGCCTAGAGCCCATGCTCCGCAACAAGAGAAGCCACCGCAATGAGAAGCCTGTGCACCACAACAAAGGGTAGCCCCTACTCGCCGGAACTAGAGAAAGCCCACATGCAGCAACAAAGACCCAACGCAGCCAAAAATAAATAAATAAAATAAATAAATTTTTTTTAAAAAAGAACCAACATAAGTACTAAGTGTTTTGCATGTCTTTTTCCACCAAATCCTAATAAGGATGGAATTATAATCATCGTCGTAAAATGAAGATATGGAGGATTACAGAAATAGAAATTCCTGCTAGAGGCTATATAGTTAGAGACAAGTACGGAAATTGAACACATGTCTGACTGCAAATCCTAACCCCTGTCCTGGACTACTTACTTCAGACGAGACCTGAGCAGAGTGGAGGGGGGATGGGGGTAAGAGAAGCTTCTGAACATCTGTTAACTCCTAATTATGTTATTTAATATGTTTAAATATGTTTAATTATGTTATTTAATACACAAACTGACTTGAACCATCTATGTGTTCAATATAACAACCATTTTTCTCCAAGTAATTGAAGAATTGTGTGGCTAAACCACACAAGGTTGAGGATGGAGTTATCCAAATGCTACAGGAAGAAGTCTGAACTTACCTTAGGGTTATGAGGCCATTGAGTATTTTAAGTGATAGAGTTAACTTCTAAAGTCACTTCAGTAAATGTATAATTCTAAGAGGTGATATGTATGGATGGATGGAAAGAAAGCTACACTGGAGGCTGAGAGCAATAAGATAACTCTCCCAATATTCCAAGTGAACCCTGCATAAGAGTCTGAACTAGATAAGTCACAGGGAGATGGAACAAAGTATATGGTTTCAAGAGATTTTTAAAAAGCAGAATTGACAGTACTCAGTGATGGTTCAGATTATAAGCTGTAGTATACTACAGGTTTAGAATGTGGGCTCTGGTCTGACTGGGATATGAATTACAGCTCCACAATTTAATTTGGGTGATTGACGCTGTACTTCAGTGTCTGCAACTGTAAAAGAGGTACCACAGTACCTAACTCATGGAGATGATGGTAACACTAACTGTGATAATAGATGTAGAAGGTTTATAAAAGTCCCTGTCACATAATAAATGCTCACTAAATGTTAGCAATGACAAGAAGGAGAAGAGGAGAGAGGCAGAGAAGGTAGTCTACGATGGCTCCACGTCTTTGCTTAGGTAACCGGATGAACTCAGAGATGGAACACAGGCAGAAAGTCAGGCATGAGAAGGAAGATCAGGAGTTTACTTTCAAAGATGATGAGCCTGAGATGTCTGAGGTTAGCCAGGTAACAATGTGTTGAAGAGTAAGAAATTAAATGCCTGGGCGTAGTCTAGCCTTTTAAAGACATTTGGCTATGAGGGCAAGTAGAAAGGATGTAAAAGCCAGGGGAGGAAAGTAACATTTTGATGGATGACACAAGAATTAAGAGTTTGAAAGAGAAGAGCCTGGAGACAGGGAGGGACTAAAGGTACAAAGGATTAAGGGGTTAACCTGGTGAAACCAGTTTCCGAGCAGTTGGAGAGAAATGGGTCCAGGGCACAAGGACAAGCCTCAAACAGAAACAACAGTTCCTCTTTCTCCTAGAAAAGCAGGAAACAGGCAAAGTATAGATTCAGATTAAGACTGGAAACCATAAAACTCCTAGAAGGAACAATAGGCAGAACACTCTTTGACATAAACCATAGCAGTATTTTTTTGGAAACTGTCTCCTCAGGCAAAGGATACAAAAACAAAAATTTTTAAATGGGACCTAATTAAATGTAAAAGCTTTTTTTACACATCAAGGGAAACGCACCACCAACAAAACCACCAACAAAATGCAAAGACAACCTACAGGATGGGACAAAATATTTGCAAATGATATAACCGGTAACAGGTTAATATTCAAAATATATAAACAGCATATACAACTCAACTCAACATAAAAAAACAAACAATCTGATTTTAAAAAGGGCAGAAGAACTGAATAGACATTTTTCCAAAGAGGAAATGCAGATGGCTAACAGGCACATGAATAAATGCTCAACATCACTAATCATCAGGGAAATGCAAATCAAAATCATAAGATATCACCTCACATCTCTCAGAATGGCTACCATTAAAAGAACACAAATAACAAATGTTGGTGAGGATGTGGAGAAAAGGGATTCCTCATACACTATCGGTGGGAATGTAAATTGGTTCAGCCACAATGGAAAGCAGTATGGAGGTTCCTCAAAAAACTAAAAATAGAAATACCATGAGGTGACCTAAATGGGAAGGAAATCCAAAAAAGAGGGAGTATATGTATTCATATATCTGATTCACTTTGCTGTACAGTAGAAACTAACACACCATTGTAAAGCAACTATACTCCAAAAAAACTACTTAAAAAAAAAATACCATATTACCCAGCAATTCCATTTCTGGGTACATATCCAAAGAAAACGAAAACACTAATTTGAAAAGATACATGCGCTACAATGTTCACAGCAGCATTATTTACATTAGCTAACATATGGAAGCAACTTAAGTGTCCATCAACACATGAATGAATAAAAGGGTAAAGAAGATGTGATATATATACATATATATACATACACACACAACAGAATATCACTTAGCCATTAAAAGAAATGAAATTCTGCCATTTCCAACACCATGGATGGACCTGAAGGGTATTATGCTTAGTGAAATAAGACAGAGAAAGACAAATACTCCTGTTATCACTTGTATGTGGAATCTAAAAAATAAAACAAGTGAATGAATAACAAAACAGAAACAGACTCACAAATATAGAGAACAAATTAGTGGTTATAGTGGGGAGAGGGAAGGTGGGAGTGGCGAGATAGTATTATAGTTTGTACCTCTTAATCCCCCACCCCTAAAATAAAAAAGCTATAAGGATATACTGTACAGCACAAGGAATATAGCCAATATTTTATAACAAATTATAAATGGAGTATAAACTATAAAAATATTCAATCACTATGTTGTACACCTGAAATACTGTAAATCGACTATACTTCAATTTTTAAAAATTTATAGATGCAGAGGTAGATATGTCCTATAGCAAGAAATTGAGGAAGTTTCTCTCCAATTTCACATCTTGTAATAACCTGAGGTCAATTCCATGGGAGTAGAGGGAGGTGGGGGGAGTAGAGGGAGGTGGGGGGAGTAGGGAGTTGAACTTGAGTATGGCAGCAAAGCTTTAGGATATTATTTGAAGGGAATGGAGTGAGAATGACAAGGGAAAGGCGTTCCTATGATGAACTTCAACTTAACTTTCAGAGCCCAATTCATTTGTTGCCTGTGAAATTTCCCCCTACTTTCCTCTCATAAATGGAACTTTTATCTGTCATACAATATTTGGTTCTAAATTTTTATTAAAGCACTTATTATGATAAAAGTCATATGTTTATTTTGCCACTAGATCATGTTCAATGATAGCATTTGTTCAAATAGCATTTGTTCAATGCTAAAATTCCCAGTCATTCTCTAAAACACAGTAGGTGCTCTTTGTTTCTTAAAAGAAGGAAGCCAGTTATCGATCCACCTAATTATACTGTAATCCCACATACTTCTCCATGTTAGAATGTTAGAAACCAAACAATGCAGTTTTTTAATAAGTAAACTAGAGAAAATTTGTATTTTTCTAATAGCAAATAGTTCACATGAATCTGCCCTACAAATAAGGTCATTGGGTCCATAGATTTTTTTTCAAGATGCCCAAATGGTATTATTAGTATCATTAACAGAACTAGAATTGTGGGATAGTCTTTGGAGACTATTAAGATAGCATTAAACTATGTCTCACTGGCCCTAGATGTTCTCCTTGTAGAAACTAAACCTCTGCCATTTGCTAACTAGCTTACTTGCCATCTAAAGGTTCTGATATCTGAAAGCAAGGAATGAATATTCTTTTCTGTCCTTCTTATGTATACATATCATAAATTCCTAAGGACCTGCCTAGAATGAATTTAAACTAGCAAAGAAATCTTTTCTTCATCAAAAATCCTTTCGACTATTTATTTTCTTCCCAAGTAGACTGATTTTGGTGTATACCAGTTAATACTTTATTAGCTTGGTCTTGCATGCTGAACAAATCAGAGGCTTTTCCCCCCAGATACAGTTTTCTTGCAATTTTAGTAGTATGCCATAAGGAAAAGAATGATTTTTGAGCTACAACCACATTATCAAAGTAGAGGAGCCTCCTAGAACCCTAATTTTCAGAATCAGACATAGAATTACTATCTCAATTCTATTTTTCTCTAAAATTTAAGGAAAAACACAATGAAAAAAGATGAATTGCTAATATTAAGAACAATAAATTATGTGTCATATATGAATGAGCACCTGTGTTGGGCAGCTGCTATGTTAGGTAATGGGATGGTAACCAAACTGCAGGAAATGTTATTCCTACCCTCCAGGAATTGTACAGGCAAGTGGGATAGAAAGTACATGAGAACAGAAGAGTTGAAAGACTTTTGAACAAGAAGTCAACAAATGCAGCCAGTTAATTTACAACAAGGTGCCTTTGTTTTTAAATTTCAAATGTTAAATATCAGTGTTCCCCCCTAAACTTTAGTAAAGCAAATAAATTTGCCTTGGCTTTCATAGAGCCATATGAGCCTTGCCTACGTAGGTGTTAAAACATTAACAGATAATCCTCTGCAATAGGCTTTAACTAACAATGTCTCTAGAAGAAGGGTGGTCATCTGGTGCCAGGGAGGGGAGTAGAGGGCGGTCCCTGACTTAAGGAGAGAGAAGCACCGCTAGGGGAAATGGAAGGAGAGGCAGGCCAGGGAAATCCACGGGTGTTTTCCAGGTAGGGTCAGACTCTCCACCCTCCCAAATCCATTCCTGGGCCTCTCCCTCTTCTCTCCTTATGTCACACAGAAACCTCCCCCGCCCCCCCAGTCCAAATCAAAATGAAGTTTCTGCACCCAACCCCCCTCAAATATCATCTACTCCATGTGAATTGATTATGTTATTTATTCAAAGATATTTCCTTCTTAAGGGGAACTCCTGATACCAATTGTTAAAGTAATAAGATATATTCCATATCATTAAATTTGCACATATAGATATATTGCTGGACTTATTATTTTGTACTTATTAATACACTGTATTATTATAAATTATTAGGCAATGAATTCCTTGAGGGCAGGGTCATCTTAGATCCCCAGAGTCTAGAAGTACATAGTAGATGTTCAATACATTACAATGAGACAATATTCCTCCCACAACTAGGAGGGTCTAGATTATTAATTATCTGAATCTTACATGATTATTCTCCATAAGTAATCATACAACAGAAGATTTTTTTTATATGAAGTGGCTAATTGATTAGGAGAGGAGATTTCAGCTTCACTTTACCATGCAACATCCACTCCTTCACTTCCTCTCTGCAGAATATTTTATACTAAATAGAAACAGAATTTAACTCTTTTTCAAAAATAATCCAAAACATCTAACAGTTTATTCACAGTCACTATGAAGATTTTCACCTTTTACACCTTTGATCTATTTTTAATTTTATTTTATTTCAGTCCACACTACACTAATTTCCTCATAGAGCTTCTGTTTACTTAGAACAGAACGATGAACACTGTAATTGTCCAGGATGATGAGACAGGTGAAAAATTGACTGTGTATATTCAATCATGACGTTAAATATTATTAGGTTAGATGGACGACTATTACATTCTAAGAGATTAAAGTACAACACAAATTGATGAGGAAATCACAATCTTAAAATTTTCAACAACAGTCTGGTATTGATTTTGATATAAGACTAAAAAGCTTACTTAATACATTTTTTACTCAATTCACTATTGCATGTGTGCTGGGGGGAAAAAAAATTGTATCTTGTATTCTATACCAACCCATTAAATCAAAATGAATGACGGTGGCATCTATTTTTCTTCCACTGCACTGTAGATAACTACCAATTCAAGAAGATAACTAACAATGGGAGCAATTCATCACCAATATCATTTTGTCATCAAGTTTTGCTTCCATTCCTGACCAACCAAAAATATATATATATTCCTTTTGACATATGTAAGTTTCAAACAGGTGTCAGAGATAAAAATTGCTAAATGAGTAGCTGGAGTAAAATGAGACTGCAAAAACAGAGGCATCCTCTCACTATTCTTTATCATTTTATCTAATTATTTCATTATGATGTTAAACTTTAAGCCATCCTTTTGAGATGAGTAAATGCAGACACACTGTCCATCTCAATTCCATCCATGTTGTACCACGTATCCAATGAACCTCCCTTTAGGGAGGTTCTGACCTGTGTATTTCAAGACAGCTGCTACAGAGTACCTCAATATATTTCATTTGATTTATTAACATAAAACTCAATCTGATTAGGCTTCAGCTTTTCAGTGAAATGACATTCACTTAAACATGGCATTTGACTGGGAATAGTTGCTTTTTCTGTGTCATATTTTTTAAGTAGCATTTTTTTTATCTGTCATTAAGACAACAAATGTGTCCATATCACCAAGACTTATGAGTAAAACGTATAAATGCAATCAATCAGCTAGATGTTTGCAATCATGAGCATAAACACCTTAGGCATGACAAAGCCTACATGAATCGTAATGCTTGGCAGGATATGGGAGAAGTGTTTAAAAAACAGACAAAAAGTATATGCTTACTATAGAGGTGACAAAAATCTGGACATGCAGTTAGAGGAGAAAATGTAGAATAAAGAATTAAAAATATATGGCATAGGGAAACGTAACACTTGATGAATGACTGGCTCAAAAATGCTAGGGTAAGATAGACTCATCTGTATCTATAAATTTGGTCATTTCTCTTAGGAAAGAAAATTAATAATCTTCTCAACCTTTGAAACCCATTCAAGAGTAAGAAAAAGACAGTAAGTAGAAAAGAAAATTATAGGCTATCTCCACACAGAAGTCCCCAATGGCATCTGGAATATAACTATCCATCTAACCATCCACCTATCCAAAAAGTGTTGAGCACTTAATATGGGCAGGATATTAGAGTAGACAATGTACATATCTCTAATCTTCACAAGTTCTTACGAGTTAAACATTATTATCCCAATTTTATAAATGAGGAAAGTAAGACTCAAAATTTGAGAAACAGAAGGGACTTCCCTGGTGGTGCAGTGGTTAGGAATCTGCCTGCCAGTGCAGGGGACACAGGTTGGATCCCTGGTCCAGGAAGATCCCACATGCCGCAGAGCAACTCAGTCCATGCGCCGCAACTACTGAAGCCTGAGCACCTCTCTTGTTGCTTCTCCACAACAAGAGAAGCCACCGCAATAAGAAGCCCGCACACCGCAAGAGAGTAGACCCCGCTCACCGCAACTAGAGAAAGCCCGCATGCAGCAACAAAGACCCAACACAGCCAAAAATAAAATAAAAATAAATAAATTTATTTAAAAAAAAAAATTTGAGAAACATACCCAATGTTATTCAGGTGCCAGTCAGATTCCAGCCTCCAATCCAGGTGCTGGCTCTAGTCTAAGCCAATGATTGTCAAACATTTTGGATTTAGAACCCCTTAACATTTTAAAAAGTTACTAAAGATCCCCCAAAGCCTTTCTTTTATATGGACTGTGTCCATGAGTTATAACATATTAGAAACTAAATTTGACAACCTAAAACTTTTGTTATTTTTAAATGAATTAACAATAGCAAACCCATTACATGTCAACACAAATAACACTTTTTTGTTTAAAACTAACTATATTTTCCCCAAAAGAGTTTAAAGAGTGGCACTGTTTTACATTTTTGCGAATCTTAATAGAGACAACTGGATTCTCATATCTGCTTTTGAATTAATCTGTTGTGATGTCACATGTCTTTTAGCCTCAGCAAAATTGCACTGTACATTCATGAGAGAATGAGAGTAAAAAAAGGCAAATAAATTTTTAGTATTATTATGCAAATTGTTTTGACCTCATAGACGCCCCCCACCCAGAGTGCTTCAGGGATCCATCAGCATACCCTCAACCACATCTCCCACATTTTGAGAACACCAATTTCTGAAGTGTATTACTGATACTGCATGTGCATTACTATATAAAATACAAATTCAGACATGCAAATATAGAATTTTTGTTTTCTGCAATGGAACTTAATACTTATTGCTCAAGATCCTGTTCCACCTAAAGTCAGAAGACATAATCTAGTCTTTTCTAGATAAACTTAATCACTTCTGGGTTTCCTCAGTAATTTCTGTATAAGGTCAATTCAAGATTTCAGGCCTCCTCATCTTTCTTGCCCCTGAGGTGAGGGTTACAGGCTGAGGGGCAAATTCACCCTGTGTCATCATTGGGAGGCATCGGATCTGCATTGCCCTGCTCAACATCATTTGTGCAGTCTAGTTTTCAGTGATGTATCTGTAGTCCCCCTGGCCTCCAAGCATATGCCCTACACTGCCATTCTTGGCTGTATCCCCCTCGTCATAACTGAGAGCACTGGTTCTCTGAGCGAACTTCCCTGTCCTGGAATTTAAGAAGTTCTAGCTGCCTCCCTTGATCCACAGGAAACCAGGGATTAATATTACATCTTCTTTGTCTCCAGGCTCCTCTCATAAGCATCTCTACCCTACTGACCCCATGTCACTTTAATGTGGGACACATCCATGAGATTGTTGTCTCATAAAGTTCGAGAAGGGGCAGGGGTTCAGTCATTCCAACGTTACTGCTACCACACCCATGGTCATACAGGACCATGTACGCTTTTATGTAAGTCTTGCCATCTCCCTGGCTTTCACCTAGAGAGTGAAGCTCAAATATCCCCTACTCAAATCTTCACCTAAAGGAGTTTCTATCATCATCCCTCCCACACTTCAGCCTGAAGAGGAAAGGAAAGTAAGGTACAGGGCCGCTGTGTCTACTGAATCTCACTTCTAACACAAATCTCTTTCCAGCCAAGACAATGTTTATTTAACATTATAATGAGATAACCTCATTTTTTAGCTAATTTCATTCCAATCTATTGTTTAAGTTTTTTAAAATAAATAAATTTATGCACTGGTATCTTCAGAGCTTTGCTTTAAAAACAAGACCTTGTCTATCAAATACAGTCCAGCTCCTGCAACTCAAACAGCTTGGATTTCAAGACTACTGCACCAACTGTAAATTTCAGCAGTCTACCTAGAACACAGAATTTAACTGTGTTATTTATGTGTAAATTTACCTGTGAACATAAGAATTTAACTCTTCTTTAAAAGTTTAACTCTCCTCTCCAACATAAAACTGTAGTAATGGTAATAAGCTTCAACCTGATTTAATGGGAAAAGAGCTGTGGATATTAAAAACAAACATATATATTGATATACATATGTAAACAAAAAATAATTTACTAAAAAGAAATTGCCCAAATTAATATATCAAAAGACAATCTTATTATCATTTGTATAATGATAGGTTCCACAAACACAAATATATTCAGTTATATGTATTACATTAATTACGGAAAAAAATTGGTTTTATCCACAAATTGTGATAATATTCCTTCTCCTCCTCCTCCTCCTCCTCCACCTTCTCCCCCTTCCCCTCTTTCTTTTTCTGAAAACATCTGAAATATCAAATACTGTTTCCTATAGAGAGTCTTATGGTAGGATCCTAGGTGGTATGATGGTACAGGTAGACATGTAACTGGAGTGGTGAGAAGGGGTACTATTTACGGAGAATATAAAGTTAAGGATAGAGCATAGAGCTTTAGATTTATGAGTAATAGAGATATAAAACTAGTCTATCTCTGATATCAAAAATGAATAAATATACCAGAAAAATAAGACCCACAAATGCTCATTTAATACTACGGATGCAAAAGCTCCAAATAAAATCTTGACAAATCCTGTTGCATATTTTAAAGTAACCCCTCATGACCAAATAGGACTTATCATAGGGATGTAAGACAAATAAATTTAAAGATATCTATTTATATAATATATTCACCATACTAACAGATAAACACAACACATAGCTATTGTTATCTCAATTGACCCCTAGTATCAAAGGCTGAAATACTTACAAGTACTTAAAGTCTAACCTCCCCTCACTTTAAGATAAACATTTAACAACCAAAAAACAAAACAAAAAATCCAAAAAGCCTCTTAACCAAATGAGAATAGAGGAAAAAACATGTCTCTGATTCCATACAAGGAGCCTAAGGCAAATATTACAGTCAATGTAAATAGTAGAAGGGCTTCCATAGTGAAGGGGAAACGGAATGGAGGTTGTGCTCTAAGGAGAAAAAAAGAAAAAAATGATTTTATTTTGCTTATGCCTATCTAGAAAGACAGATACAATCAATTGAAAAGGCATTAGAATGAATAAGAACATCCAAAAATGTGGCCAGAATCAGGGTCAACATTAATGACTCTCCTATAAACAGAAATAATCAATTGCAAATTTTGGGGGAAAAAAAGATCTCTTGAGAGACAGCAATAAAAATATACATAATAAGTAGGAATAAATCTAACAAGAAATGTGCAAAGTTTGTGAAGAAAGCTATAAAATTTTACTAAAGGACATAAAAGAAGCTCTGAAAAATGAAGAGATGTCATTCATTTGACAAAAAATTAAATCCCTACCTTATATCAAACTTGCCCCTCCCCAAAATTCCAGATGTCCTAAAGATCTCAACAGAATAAATAAAACTGTGTAAGTACTGCAACAAAATATGAGTGAATACAGAGAAGCTGGGAAGGAGACCATTCTGGGAAACTTGCCAATGAATTCAGTTTTCCCCACGTTAATCTGCAACACCAGTTATCAACAGAAAACATTTTATGACGGTTCCATGAATGTATTATGTTACACTAAACATGATACTTTTTATTAAATATAAATAACAATGGTTGCCTCTGAAAGACGAAATTAAATATTCTTCATACAATTCACATGTTTTCTACAACAAGGTATTTTTAAAAAATCAAAATCAATTTCTAGAAGTTAAACATACATAATGTAGGTGATAATACTAATGCATAAATTAAGTTTGGCAAAATGTTTTCTTTTCATAAATTATAAAAATAAGTAATTTATACACCTTGAGTCTTTAACCAGAGGCACTGCAAATGCAAAGTGCTCTGAGTCTTCAAAACTTTTCAATGTAAACTGCAGGGCTGAGCAATATTACTTAATTTACACAACCCATGAACATCCTCTTAATTATTAGTTCACTATTTTTCCAAACTTTCTTGCTTTTCTTCAGTTTCCTACACAAATTTCCTTCAGCATTTTAAAAACCATTTTTGAAAACCTACTCAAAAAAGAAAAATAGTTTTTAAAATAGGAAAAAAAATTTAAAACCTCTACTCACTCATAAGACGTACAAAAATGTTGACAGTAACCTTTTAAACTTTCACCTATAGAACAAGTATAATCTACATCTTGTAATACAACAAATCACCCTCCTTCTGAAGAAGAATTGAAACATACCCAACAGATTTTTTTTAATTAAGGAGACCATACATACAGTGTAATCTATTTTAATTTTGCTTTATATTTCAAAGATTCGTGTTTAAGCTTTATTAATAGTACTTTTCAAGCTATTTTTCTATCAATAGGTCTTTAATCATCTGAAAATATTTAATTCTGTTAGAAAATCTTACAACTCTTAAAATACTTGTTTCCATGAGTATTTTTAACAATGATTATCTGAAAAACAAACTCCAAAGGACAATAATTAAGCCACATGGGATTTAACACAGAATTTAGAAAATGAGACACACACACTACACGCATACACAAAGCCATATTTTAAATAAAATATAATCAGTTATAGAATAAATAGACCCAGATTCCTTTTTACACTAATTAATTGATTCATTCAACATCTTTAAATAATGCCTTATTTGATATCAAATCCAGAATGTGTGCTTTCTAACACAGAATTGAAAATTTGCAGACTTCTCTCATACAAGTAATACTGAAGCCGAGTGGGGCCCTGTGGGGCTCCCAGGCACTGAAACCGAATGGGGCCTGGGCACCGAGTCCTCCTTTTTTTTTTTTTTAATTTTATTTATTTATTTATTTTTGGCTGTGTTGGGTCTTCGTTTCTGTGCGAGGGCTTTCTCCAGTTGCGGCAAGCGGGGGCCACTCTTCATCGCGGTGCGCGGGCCTCTCACTGTCGTGGCCTCTCTTGTTGCGGAGCACAGGCTCCAGACGCGCAGGCTCAGTAGTTGTGGCTCACGGGCCCAGTCGCTCCACGGCATGTGGGATCTTCCCAGACCAGGGCTCGAACCCGTGTCCCCTGCACTGGCAGGCAGACTCTCAACCACTGCGCCACCAGGGAACCCCCCTCCACCCCGAGGCCTCCTTTTGCCCACCATTTCTTATAGGCAAGACTCCAGCCTCCATGACCTTCCCCAAGTTCCAAAGGGCAGATTTGAACAGTTGCTAATCATGGGAGGAGCAGCCAAAAAATCACCTGAGGCCAGATTAAAGGGACCAGAGAAACTCATCAAGATTAAGAGATGACCACCTGAGGGCTTCCCTGGTGGCGCAGTGGTTAAGAGCCCACCTGCCAATGCTGGGGACGCGGGTTTGAGCCCTGGCCCGGCATGATCCCACATGCCATGGAGGAACTAAGCTCGTGTGCCACAACTACTGAGCCTACGCTCTAGAGCCCGCAAGCCACAACTACTGAAGCCCGTGCACCTAGTAGAGCCCGTGCTCCGCAACAAGAGAAGTCACGACAATGAGAAGCCTGCACACTGCAAGGAAGAGTAGTCCCCGCTCGCCACAACTAGAGAAAGCCTGCGCACAGCAATGAAGACCCAACGCAGCCAAAAATAAATAAATAAACTTATTTTAAAAAAAATAAAACATGAGATTAAAGGAGTGCAAGCCCTGCTCACACCCTAATCTTGTCAGGACTCCCACTTTGAACCACTGCTATAAACCCCTCATCAAATCCTCTGGGGTGGAGATACATAGTTTTTCAAGGCAGAAGCCCAGTGTCTCCCTTGCCTGCCAAAGCAATAAAGCTATCCTTTTCTACTTGACCCAGAACTCTGTCTCTGGGATTTGATTCAGCACCGGTGTACAGAGAGGCCAAGCTTTTGGTAATGACACTATTTATGAGTAAATTAGTTAACACTCTGTATTAGCTGGGATTAAAAAAAATCTTGACTTTAAAAAAAGAGATTTGACATTTTAACAGATATTTTATCTTTTAAAGCATGTATGTACAAACCATAAGATTATTATCAAATGGTACAGTACTTCATAAACTGCAAACTCATCTATGCCATGGGATTAATCACCAACACTTGAGAAAGATGTGGACACAGACTGGCCCCAAAGTGGTATTTAAGTTTTTTGCTAAACACACACCTCTGTGTTTTTCTGTTCAAAAACTGACAAGATATAAAACACATTTAAAATCTTTTTTTAAATACCATGCAGCAACAATCCCTTAGAGGCAGCAATGTTAGATGGTACTTAAAAAAAGAATTTTTAAATTTTCTTTAGATTCATTTACAAAACCTCACCACACAGCATGAGACATTAACCTGGTAAGCAACTATAAAGCAGAATTAACTATCCTCAAATGACTATGAAATTAAGTCAGCCATATCAGATTAAGATGACCATAACTGCAGTTAAAAACATGCTAATTTACATAGCCCCCTAACCGTGTTTAATTGCCATATTAAAAATCCTAAATGCATTCCCTTCAGATGCTGGTCTGTGCTTTTACAACTCAGAATCGTGTCAACTAAATTAACTTGTTTTGTCTGACTGTTGCACTTGGTTTTTTAATTTATATTACTGGTAACATTCACCAGCTGTAGCTATTATGTCGAAATATTTTTAGTAAACAAATTAATGTAATTAAATCCATCAAACCGATTGTCATGAGGTAAGCCATGTGTTAAAAATAAAAAAGTCTCTCACCCTTCTACAGCATGAGTCATCATGAAGAATGTATGGAAAAGATATACATAAATGCTGTTGTCCATTTCTATCTGTACCTTTAACCATCTGGGACATACCCATCTTCTCATGAACTAGGAAACTGAAGATAAGCAAGGGCACTAGCCAGTGTTAGAAATACTGCTGTACCACTCCTACACACGCCCACCCCTCCCCACACTCACTGATCTCTGCGATCCATAAAATCCTTAAGCTTTTTACCCTAAGGCAATCCGGACCCTTTGGACACCCCACCTCAGCTCTGGATACCCTTTCTCTACTGGCCTGTCAACCACTTACTTTTTTATTCAGAATACAAAACCATTTGGCTTGTTTCTGCTACACCCCCTGGGTGCCTCACTCTCTAGAACCATTTGATTTGAAGACCCAGCATGTCTGGATTTGGCTTCCATCCTGAACAACTGTTTCACCTTTCCTCACCTACACAATAAGGGCATTATCTTATTACCCTCTATTCCCTTGTCACTCAAAGGCCAGGATACCACCCAGAGTTGAGGACAAATTATTTACGCCACCAGTTACTTAGGGCAACCCCCAAGCATTAATGAAAGTATCTTTTCCCATTATATGCCATATAGAGTCTTCAACAGGCAGCAGAACATAAGAGATAAAAGAAATTCGGACCTGCTCAAGGAAAAACCACAAAGCATAAAACCATCTTGATTTCCTCCATGACATACCATAATGCCCAAGCTCAGTTAGGCGTTAGAAAGCCAAAGCATCCACAGCTGGCAGCAAAATGAGAATGATCTAGACTCATTTCAACATGTACAGTAGTTGCACTGAAAGGCTCCTTTAGCCAGTTCACTGTGTGACCCCCATCCCCATGAGAACTATGAAAAGTTCTCAGACTGGAAGTAGTCTTCCTGCAGCTGCTGGAAATGACCAATTCTGTTAGTCTTATGGCCTTACAGCAACGAGGGGAGATACTGTAAAACCAGGGGAGAAAGGTGAAAGTTCTTTTAAAGTGAAGAAGATTGACATGGATGAGGACAGAAATCAAGACAGTAAAGGAAGGAGTAGGTGCTCTGATTTAATAAGCCAGAAATATTCGCTATCAACATTTTAAAACATTTCATTTTAGGGTTTTTTTTCCTATGTATACAGATTGATTCCCTCAACTCCATTCCAGTTGCATTCTTTAATGCATGCCAAACTAGAAAGCTAAGCCAGAAGGCTAGAGTTCGCTTCCTGAACTCCCTGACAGCTAGACTTTGGCACATAATCCAGCTCTTGCCAAGCACCAACAGGACTTTAAGTCAGAGTTAAAACACAGTGGGGCAGAGGCCAGGCTGGCTGCTGTGGCTTCTGCTGTCTTTACTTGCAGAATCAGGGAGAGAGAAGTTTGATTTTTCTGCAGCATAGATCCTAGTGTCCAATTTCTACTTTCAGGAGTGTCAAGAGCCAGGGCCAGCCGTCCATTTAACCAGTGTGAATCATGGCAGAGATGATGTGGTCCTAGAGCCAGCAGTTGTGAGACAGCTCCTAAACTGCACAAACTGCAGTTCCCCAGCTGACCGGCCATCTCTCTCAATGAGCAGCCCCTCCCCAAACAGAAACACACGCATTAAATGAAGCAACAAATAAACTTCTGAACCATTGCCCATTTTCCTCTCTTTGTTATACAAGCGAGTGCTTACCCTAACCTCTAAAGATTCCAACAAATATTTATTGAATGAATTTTGAAGAGGAAGATGGAAATGAAAGAGAGAAGAGGGAGGGAAAGCTGGAAAGAACTGAAAAAGATGGACAGATGGATAGAGATCTAGATTAAAGGATTTATGGGATAAACACTTTCCTGAAGTTTAGAATTCTTTGGTATTATTACAACTGCATTAGTTAATAATAATATATTTAATTTCTTTTCTATTGATTTTCCTGATTGAGATAAACACTTGTTCAAAATTCCCATCTTATAGAAACTTATATTCTAATATACCCCATAATTTTAGTTAAATGTTTTCAGGTTAGGATTACAATTTTGTCATAAACTTAATTACACATCTACAGGTTAAAAGTCTTCCATAATACATGAAGCTAAAATCAAATGCAGACAACATCAAAATAACGCATATGCAAAAACTGTACTATTTTATCATGCGCATACAAATTATGAAGGTGTAATATAATGCTTATGACAATATTTTGAAGCGGCACTTCTCATAGTGTGGTCCAAAGAACTCTGGTGATCCCCAAGAACTTTTCAGGGGTTTCACAAGGTCTCTGTTTTCCAAGTATGTATCTGGGGAAGGGTAGATTTTCTTCATGTACTTCAAACAAAACAACATATGTCGGATTGAATGCAAGAGCAGATACGGGAACCCAGTTGTGTCTATTAAGCTACACATTAAAGAGATTTACAAAAATGTAAAAAAGTCCCACTATTCTCACTAAGTGTTTTTGTTTTAGAAAAGAGTTATTTACATTAATATATAATAGGTTTACTATTTTTATGAGTTTTTAATTTTCCCAATTTTAAATTCTAATATGCTAAATACTGACAAATCTAATCCACGTAAACAAAAGCTCTTTGGGGCCCTCAATTTTTAAGATTTTTTTAAAACTATAAACTAATTAGCAAAATCCTGTAACACTGCCAGAATTTCTTCTAGTAAACAAACTGTATTAAATTTAACCAGCTTGCTGTATGTATAAAATACTAGGAAGCCTTTCTAATAGCTGTAGTAGAAAAAACATGGTATTGTATACATGGGTTTAAATACCAGTTTCACAACTTATTAGCTATGTGGACATCTGGTCCCTATCATTCTCACTTATACCAATATGACAAACTCAACAGTAAGCATATCAAAACTAAAATTATTGCATTTTGCAAGCATTCTTAAACATTGAATTAGGATTATATAGTGATTTCTATATAATTATATACATTAATTCAATTATCTGAGAGTGTATTTCACAGCTAACTCACTGTTAAGAGTTATACATTCTGTAGTAGCAATTGCAGCATTATGAAGTATAGCTGAAACTATCACAAAATTTTTCCTAAAATACCTGTCTTGTTTTATGGAGTCTCAACAAAATGCTTAGTTGTTCAAACGTCTGCCTTGATCCAAAGATTTCTTTCTCAGGAAAATTTGGTGTTGCCTAGGGCTACTCCTACCTTTCAGTGAAGAAGTGTTCATCTGAGAGAGTTGTCTAGGACACTCATCTTTGACAGGAGATCAACTTTATCACAACCTGTTCATCAGGCATCCAAAGCCTAGAAATCTGCTATTACTAACAATTTAATATGCTCTCAATGAGTATGATCAATTCTTTTATCATCTAAATTTTATGAAAAGCCTTATTAAGGAAAGTTAGGGTCTGAGAAACAAGCTCCAAAGCAGTAGATGCCATTTTTCCCCCCATGTTCCCAAAATAATTCTCTAAAATTTTGCAGTACGCTTTCTCAGTTGACATTCAAAATTTTTCACAAGTTTGAACAGTTGCAAAGAATGTAATTTCCAGTACGTTGCAAATATTCTCATTTTTAAACACGACCATCACATCACTCTTTTAAGAGTACCATAGGAATCTAAATGTCACAGCCATTTGATACACACCATCATCCATTATTAAAGTACAATATTTAATAGTAAGAAATTTTACAGGGTTCACATTTTTGCTTGAACTCATTTATACTTACGTCCCCACTGAATTTTACCATTATGTAATACATTTTTTTTATTTCTGAAAGTTTTTATTGATCACTCTATCATACTTCTCTACAATAAAAATATTCCTTAAAATCTTACATCTAAACTTTTAATTTTATTTTCTAAAACTGTAAAGTTCAAACTAGAAATATACATTGGAAATGCATTTCTTGATGAAATGGATGGGGCTAGTTTTTTTTTTAATTGTTCATAGGCCTCTGAATGAACATTACTTATTACTAGTATGAGACAAGGTTACGCATCAATTTTTGTTCTATTCTTTTCTCTCCTTATGAAAGGACTGAAAAAATCCTGTTTACTTAAATAATAGATGAAAAGGGACAGCATTTTGTTACAGCAATGTTAATTCCTCAAAATCACATAATGAATCATACAAATATTTTTAATAATCAGCTGATAACTCAATTACATCTTCCTACAAGTTGAGAAACACAGAAATTGGAAACCACATGAATTGCAAAAGAATTCATTGCCTAGTGTTTTTAAGTCATTCACTTTCTCAATACCAATACCAATATTTCTAACTGACCCTCTGCTTGATGCGAGGGGCATTTTCCACCCTGGAAAAATGCACCATAGTAAGAAAAGGAATGGGTGAGAGGCCTGTCTGCATTTCTTCTTACAACATGAAAGAGCAATTGTGAGAAGGCAGATAATAAAGGAGAACCTGCTAAAGAGATGCTTTCTCAGGTGAACCAATTTTAGGCAAGACTATGGAAATTTAGGACTTAGAAAGGGATTTCTTCAAAATCAACTGTGTGTCCCTTGCAAAGTAATCATGTACCAATTTGAAGACCTCAGGTCCAAGGGGCACACTATCCTTTCACTCATCTTAGTATCTTAAACTAATCTCCCTTTCCCAGCTTCTCCCTCACCTCTCGCCCCTTCCTCCCCACCTCTCTCTCGCACACATAATTCAAAGCCCATTCATAGAAAGTAATCATATGAAGATCACCTCTGTATTTATTATAAAACTACTGCTGGTGGCACAATCATCTGAACACTAAATATGATCTAAATCCCTGCTACTCAAAATATGGTCCTCAGAACACAGCACAAGTATCATCTGTGATCTTGTTAGAAATGCAAACTTGGGGGCCCCATCTGACACCTACTAAATCAGAATCTGATTTAGCAAAATCCCCACATGATTTACATGCAGATAAGCATATAAACACTGATGTAAGAAGGGGAGGAATACTTCTTGAAAGTTTAATATGTAGAAAACTATTTTTCTTTTGAAGAGATAATGTCTCCCCCTTTCTGATCTTAATAACTAGATAACCCTTGTGTTTCTTGTGTAAACTAACCAGTTTATAAGACCATAAGCCTCAAACTAAATATACTGGAAACACATTTCTTCCTCATTTTCTTGGACTTTGGAAGTGTCCTTCCTCCCTTCAACCTATCCCCTCCACAGATGCAAGAGTAGAATCTATTTAACAAATCTGACCATGGCACTCCCCTGCTTAAAAACCCTTCAAGTGTCTCCAACCCAAAATGAAATATTACAAGTACATGCGGACCTGATTATCTGGCTCCTATATAGCTCTCCAGCCTCATCATGCAACCACCTTCCATTGCCTACTGTAATTATTTTAGCTCCCTGCACACACCATGTGGTAACTGTCCATCATGCTATCCCTTGCAAGAATACCCTTGCCCTATTTATTCTCTGGCTAATTCTTACCTGTCCTTCAAGGCCCCACTCAGCCATCTTCTCCTCCAAGAAGCTTTCCTGTGTGCTGAAACACACACACACACACACACACACACACACACACACACACACAATGGGTAAAGTTTATTTGCTTTGTACTCCCACATCACTTATTTTATATTCAAATAATCTGTCTCCCTAAATAGACAATAACCTCCTCCAGGGACTAACAAAATTAACGGCATGAAACAGGTGACGAAGACTGAGTCAAAATGAATAAATTGAAATTTAATTCTTAATCATAGCACTGTAATAGCTCTTGCAATTGATATATTTGCTTCTTCCCTGCTCTTACACTTTAGTGTTTTTATGTCATATGATACAGTAAAACCAAGATATAAAAACTATTTTTTAAAATAATCTACCTCAATTCCTTTTTTTCAACTTGGCAGGGTCTGACTACGTATACAGAACATGGCTATGTGACTTTGGCAAAATTACATAATCTGTCTCAGTCACAATTTCTTTTTTTTTTTTTTTTTGGGGGGCCATGCTGCACGGCTTGCAGGATCCTAGCTCCCCGACAAAGGACTGAATCCAGCCCTGGCAGTGCAAGTGCCAAGTCCTAACCACTGGACCACCAGGGAATTCCCGACAGTTTCTTTATATTGATTAAATAGCAATTGCAAGATCATATTAGGTAGGAAGTATCAAATCAGGGTTGAAAATTAGGATAAAATGTTTTATATAAACTATAAACATTATATACATAGTATTTTTATTTAAATCATATTCAATATCATAAATTCTACGGGTTAACAATGTTAAATCAACAGGAAATTCCTTAAGAAATAAGATAAATAAAACTTTTTTTAAAAGTTTATTATTTATTTGTTTTATTGGCTGTGTCAGGTCTTAGTTGTGGCATGGGGGAGTCTTCACTGCAGCACGGGATCTTTCATTGTGGTGCGCAGGCGTCTCTCTAGTTGCGGCACGTGGGCTCTTGTTGAGGCACGCGGGCTCTAGTTGAGGCACGCGAGCTCAGCAGTTGTGACGTGCGGGCTTAGCTGCCCCACAGCATGTGGGATCTTAGTTCCCTGGCAGGGATCGAACCCGTGTCCCCTGCATTGTAAGGCGGATTCTTTACCACTGGACCACCAGGGAAGTTCCAAAATAAACTTTAAATGAGAAGGTCCTAACCTTTGTACTGCTGAACTTTAAAAATTTAATTCAGTATAGTATTAATATCCTGGAGTGGCCTTTGCACAATTCTTTATTTCCTTAGTTTCCTGTACTTCAAGAAGAATGTAGAAAAGCGATTATGTGAAACTATTCAGCTTCTGAAACACAATCTGCTATCATGAACATTTCATTTGTTGAAAACACTTTCATTCTCATCCTTTTCAACAACCCCACATCATTAATGCTTTATTTCACCTGCCTGAGACAGGTATCATTACTAATCCCACACAGCTGTTCATTTCATGCCACACTAGGGCAGCTATTGGATGTCCTACAACATGGTGGCTAATCCTGACACTCATGAGGAATACTATCACAAATACATAAAGGACTATAAAAAAGTCAAGGAGAATTAAAATGTCATAGGTTTTGAAGGATGTATCTTAAGTCAGAGAAACTCAATCAATAACCGGTTGGCTGAAGGCTGAAAAGAAGAATTGCCAACTGGTTTAAAACCACAGTTCAATCAACTTACAAAGACAGTAAACCTAGCACCCAGATGTTGCTTTTTAATGCCATTCCTCACTAAAGAACCATAGCTCCTTGGAGAAAGGGCTGATTCCAGAGCTGAGCAGAGAAGGTACATGATGAGCCTGGAGCATCTTGTTACACCAGAAAGTAAGGAAATGCTCAAAGAATAAGAAGACATGTCACAAGGACTCAAAATTATAAATTGCTAGGGGGGGCGGAAAATAGGAAAATAATAAATAAAGATAGAAATGGGGAAGAAAGAAAGGTTAATAGACTAGAATGCTGAGAGCTGACGGGTAAAAGTGGACTTGCTGCTGGCATCATTTTCCAACCACAACAATAACACTGGGTTCAGGCAAGAATTATCAACAGATGCTAAATCAAGAGGAGAAATTTTTACTAGGAACAGGATATATACACACACACACACACACACACACACACACACACACACATGGTCTTAGAATGTCTCCCCACTGCCTGCTCACCAGCAACAAGGGGAAAATTTGTAACTATAAAAGGGAGAAATTGGACAACACTTTGACCAGGTGGACACTGAGTGCTTCCAGATATAATATCTGGAAAGGAAACATCACTTTTATAGTATTCTGTCTGGGAATGTGAAATCTGAAACTAAATTGTGAGGAAACATCAGACTTAAATGAGGATCATTCTATTAAAAAAAAAATAGAGCGAGAACCCTGTATTCTTCAAATATGTCAATGTTATAAAAAGACAAAAAAAAAGCTTAAGAATTGTTTCAGATTATAAAGAGACTAAAGAGACATGACAAACAACTGCAGTATGCAGCCCTCTACTGGATCCTGTACAAGAGAGAAAAACAAAGATGTATAAAGTACATTATCAGGTTCACTGACAAATTCTAATATGGATCGTAAGTTAGATAAAATTAATCAATATTAAGTTACTGTGGTCATAAAAACATACCTTATTCTTAGGAAATCACATTGAAATATTTAACAGTAAAGGAAGGCAATGATATCATCAACTTACTCTCAAAAGATTCTGAGAAAAGGATGAATGTAAATGATCACTCTACATATGTGTGTGTGCAGTGTATACATAAGTGTAATTAAATACATACATACAGGTATTCTCTGTACTACCCTTGCAACTTTTGTGTAATTTAAAATTATTTCCAAATAAAATTTTTTTTAAAAAAAGCAGGAAGAATGATAAACACAAACTCCAACTAATGTGAGAGAGGCAGAGGAATCAGGGGAATCAGGCAGACGGATGTGAGGTGTAATATTTTCCATGACAGATGCATGACTGCTCCTCTTTTTACTCAGCTTCATAACTACATATATGTTACTTAAGCTCACATGTGTAAAGTAGCATATTACAAAGGAGAATAAAGATAAAATAATGCTCTGTAAATTATTTTAATAATTCATTCAAAACTACTATAAGAATATGAAGAACAAACAAAGCCCAAAGTTAGTAGAAGGAAGTAACTGAAATGGAGACTACAAAGACAACAGAAAAGATCAATGAAACTAAGAGTTGGTTCTTTGAAAAGATAAACAAAATTGACAAACCTTTAACTAGACTCACCAAGAAAAAAAGAGAAGGGGCTCAAATAAATAGAATCAGAAATGAAAGAGAAGTTACAACTGATACCCCAAAAATACAAAGGAGCTTAAGAAACTACTATAAATTATATGCCAAAAAAGTTGAACAACCTAGAAAAAGTGGATAAATTCCTAGGAACATACCATCTTCCCAGACTGAATCATGAAGAAATAGCAAATCTGAATAAACCAATTACTAGTATGGAGATTAAAAAAAGTAATCAAAAGCCTCTCCCCTTCCCACCACAAAAAAAAAAACAAAAAAACAGGACCAGACAGCTTCATTGATGATTTCCACCAAACATTCAAAGAATAGTTAATAACTATTTAATAACTATCCTTCTCAAATTGGTCCAAAAAATTTAAGAGGAGGGAACATTTCCAAACTCATTTTAGGAGGCCAGCATTACACTGATACAAAAACTAGACAAGGACACCAGTAAAAAAAACTAAAGGCCAATATCACAGATTAACATAGATACAAAAATCATCAACAAAATATTAGCAAACTGAATTCAACAACATTAAAAGAGTTGTACATTATGATCAAGTGAGATTTATTCCAGGGATACAAGGATGGTTCAACATAAGCAAATCCATCAATGTGACAAACCACATTAACAAAATGAAGAATAAAAACCATATGGTCTTCTCAGGAGATGCAGAAAATGCATTTCACAAAATTCAACATACATTTATGACAAAAACTCTCAACAAAGTGGGCAAAAAGGGAACGTACATCAACATAATAAAGGCCATATATGACAAGCCCATAGCTAACAACAAACTCAACAGTGAAAAACTGAAAGCTTTTCCTCTAAAATCAGGAAGAAGAAAACGATGTCCACTCTCATCACTTTTATTCCACATAGTATTGGAAGTCCTAGCCAGAGCAAGTAGGCAAGAAAAAGAAACAGGCAACCAAACTGGAAAGAAAGAGGTAAAACTATCACTACTTGCAGATGACACTATTTCAAATATACAAAATCCTAAAGACACCACAAAAAAACTGAGAATTAACAAATTAAAATTTCAGGGTACAAAATCAATATACAAAGATCTGCTGTGTTTCTATACACTAATAATAAGCTATCAGAAAGAGAAATTCAGACAACAGTCCCATTTAGAATTACATCAAAAAGAATAAAATACCTAGGAATAAATTTAACCAAGGAAGTTAAAGACCTGTACAATGAAAACTATAAGACATTAATGAAAGAAACTGAAGACACAAATAAATGAAAAGATATTTTGTGTTCACGGATTGTAAGAATTAACATTGTTAAAATGACCATACTATGCAAAGTAATCAACAGATTCAATGCAATCCCTGTCAAAGTTCCAATGGCATGTTTCACAGAAATAGAACAAACAATCCTAAATTTTGTATAAAATCACAAAAGACCCCAAGTAGCCAAAGCAACCTTGGGAAAGAAAAAGCTGGAGGCATGACACGCCCTGATTTCAAACTACATTACAAAGCTATAGTAATCAAAACAGTACGGCATAAGCATAAAACAGACACATAGATCAATGGAGCAGAGAGCCCAGAAATAAACCCATGCAATATAGCTAACTAATCTATGACAAAGGAGGCAAGAATATACAATGGGGGAAGAATCTCTTCAATAAATGGTGTTGAGGAAACTGAACAGCCATATGCAAAAGAACAAAAGTCGATTGTATCTTAATATCTTAAACCATTTACAAAAATTAACTCAAAATGGATTAAAGTTCTAATCACAAGAGGAAAAAATGTAACTCTGCATGGTGATGGATATTAACTAGATTTATTGTGGTGATCATTTTGTACTGTATACAAATATTGAATTATTATGTTGTACACCTAAGACTAATAATGTTATATGTCAATTACACCTCGATTTTTAAAAAATTTGAAGAATATGAAAAGCCCTCACAATGCAGCACAGCAGAGACTAATAAGTATTTTGGGGGTAATAATCATCAATTTGTTTTAAGTCCACTAAGAGCATAGTACTGTTTTTAAGACCAGTTCTTTAGTTTCTTCCTTCTTCCTCGATTTGGAAGGTCTTTTTCTCCTCAACAAGAAGTGTGTGTGTGTGTGTGTGTGTGAGAGAGAGAGAGAGAGAGAGAGAGAGAGAGAGAGAGAGAGTGTGTGTGTGTGTGTGTGTGTGTGTGTGTAGTGTAACAAATAGTACAGTTAACAAGGTTTAATTGCAAATCATTATAGCTAACATTTGTTGCTTACTAAGTGCCAGGCTATTAATGCTATTATGCCCGTAAGTGCTTACTATAGATCATATCTTTTAACTATCACAATTGCTCTTATGACATAGATACTATTATTTCCACCCCTCTTCACACAGAGAAAAACCAGCAACAGAAAGGTCAGGTAACTCGTGCAAGGTCACACAGCTAGTAAGTGTCAGCGTCAGAATTTGAACCCAGGGAATCTCATCCTAGACCTCATACTTAAACACCATGCTCCACTGTGTTTTTATTACCTTCCTGAACCTAAGTTTCTGATCTCAAATTGTTCTTGTGCTGAATATATAGGTAAAATGGCCATCAAGTACTTTAAATCCAGTACTTTATAAACCAGTAGGTAAAAAATAAATTATAGCTATTATTTCTATTCACTGTGGGCAGCAAACGCTCTATATAAAATTCAAAAACCAACACTATCTTAGATTTGAATTCCCATTTCTTCCTTCCTCTGACCACTCATGGGGGGAAAAAAAAATGTATTGTTGAGTAATTAAAATGCTACCAGAGACAAAGCAATAGAGAAAAAGTCTTAAAATAGTCTCAATCTGTACACACTAGATAACCACATTTTAAAAATACTTAGTATGCTATTCAGAAAAGGCAGATCTTATCGGACACAGAACAAGCTTTCCAGCATAATGTGATCACTGACAGATGGATGAAGTGAACATATGTCATTTTGTGGCAACCCAGCATCCAGCCCCTTTCCTGACATCTCTTCAACTCCCTTTTGGGGAATTTTCTCCTCCACTATATCGTCCTGATGGAAACATAAATCTAAATACATGCTCTCCAACTATGGAAACCAAAGGTGTCCCTCGGAGGCTGCTTTAGGAAGATTTCTGCACAATTCCTAGTACAGATTGGTTAGCACAAAACCCAGGGTTAGTCAATAAAACACAATCTCTTGGGACTTGGTTTATTAAACAGAGTCTATGTACATACCAAAGATGTGGTTAGAGTTGATTCATGTCAGCAACAGAGCCTAGGTATTTTTGTTGAGTGTTCCTGCTACCAAGACCTTTGGATCTGCCTGATTCCTCCCTGTTCCAAGCCTAATTATGCAGTCTCCCTTCAATTCTGAGAGAGCGTCCCTCATTCTAAGAACTTCTAGTAAATTCCTTTTTTAACTTTGAATCATAGTCTGTGTCTTTTGCTGGCAAGGATGACAAAAAAACAAACATATAGAATATAAAGCCATAAGGGGATGAAATTATATAATCTTATTTAGTATTTCTTTGGATGACTTTTACTATTTTCCATTAGTTTGGTATGTTGGAAAATATGCTGGCCAAAGAATATGAAGGTTTAGAATCTAGTCCATGCTTTCATTTTAGCAGGCTATAACATTTCAAGTGTGAATGCACTCATTCTTAATTTTTTTTTCTCATCTGTGAATGCAGGTGGTTTGAACTGCAAGTTTTCTTACATTCATAAAATATTATGTTTTGTGAAGATCAGACTCTTAATGACAACACCAAAAATAAAGACCTTCTTTAAAGAATTTAGCACGTGGTTAATTGTTGACTTTAGTATTACTCATTCTTTTTTAAATATTATTTTTTTATATAAATAAGATTTATAGTGGTTTCTAACATAAAGACTAGGATTCAAATACTTTCAGACTATTTCCCTAAGGGAATAACATCACATGTCTCAGAAGATATAGCTATAAAAAATAAATAGGTTTGAAATATTATTACACAGTAAATACTATTATATTTTTAATATCCACAGGCAAAACAATGCAACTTTTACAGATTTTTACATTTTCTAATATCAAAATATTCTCCTGAAATGTGCTTTCCTTCATGTTTTCAAATGTTGTATAAACACCAACCTTATCTAAAAGTTTCAAGTTCAAAAGAATAAATAATTACTTTCAAAATTCGTTGATGATTTGATAGACATGTTCTGTTAAATGTGTATAAAATTGATTGGTGCACTTACTAAGGAATATATCCATAACAATACTAGAGATTCAATTTTCCAAAGAGGTCTAAAATTACTAGTGTCAATGTCAGCTGAAATGTTTTAAACTGCATTAATCACAGATTGATGAGAATCTGAAACAATGGGAGGACATACCATCAGGTCACAAGTGTTAGTATTGAAACCAAGACATCCATAGCAAAGTACTATTACGAATTCTTTAAAAATTACAAAGTCTTCCTCAAAAAGCCATTCAAACCGAGGAGACTATCATTATGTCTACAGAACCATGATTATTTAATATTATCATTTATCAAGCATTAACTGTATTTGAAAGGCTATGAGAGTCTATTCCTCTCATCAAAGTTTTATCTCTCTAAACCTAACCTTGGGGATACTATTTGTTACTAACTCTCAACACACAGGGAACTCCATCTTTCATGTAAGTCATTACACTCAATGCTAGGGTAACAAAGAGGAATAACAATTGGTTGCTGGCTTTAAGGCACACATAGCCATGAAAACCGACTCAATATAATGTCACACATACTAGAAAAGAGATGGTATTTAGTGCTATCTGTCAAGGAAGCAATTAATTCTATTTGGGGGCACAGAAAGAGCTACAGAGAAGGTGACATATTAAGCCTTTAGAAAAATATCAGAAATGTGAACAGTAACCTCTTATGTAGATATTGGACTTTACAGTCATTCACACCTGAGTTTAAACCCCAGCTCCACCCTCCTGTTGGCCATGTGAAACTGATCAAGTTGTTTGGAAACATAGAAAGTAGCCTTCATTCTGCCACTAGTTGTGATCTTAGGCAATTCACTTCACCTCTCTAGGCTTCAATTTCCTAATCTATGAAGGGAGTCATGGAGTCATGCTTTAAGATCTTTAATTTCCCCTCTGATTCTAACATGAGTCTATATTTTATATTATAGAAATTCCTATCTCTGTTGGATATCTTCATTTAGCAACTATTTATCAAGTACTACCCACAATATATCAGGCACTGTTCTATGCACATGGGAGATGTCAGTGAACATCATAGTCCAAAATCACATGGAAATTACACAGAAAATATCTACTGAAAAACTTATAATGCTTGGTTGTCTCCTTGTTCATACATCACTTCCCTGTAAGGTTGACATGTGTATTTGAAATAGTTACCACTGGGAAACAAATAAACATTAACACACAAAGAGAAATTTAAATGAAGATGAAGTATAGTTGGTAACACTGCCATCAAGATGATAGTTTCTCTAAATTCACAATCAGTGAGCCTTAGCAACCTGACAAAAAAGGCAGTATGTTAATGAGATCTCTTACATCAATTTAGTATATAGCCATCTTTTCTTCCTCACTTAAACTACTACCTGGTTATATCATAGCTCTCAAGAAACTATGTAAGTTTTACTTACAGATAAATAAAATCTGTACATGGTAAGAAATAAACACAAAAACCTATAATATCACTTCTTTTTCAGATATTCCACTTCTGTGTCTGGTATTTTGGGCCTTGTTTTAGACCATCTATGTCATTACACAAGGTCTTTATTTGAGAATCATATTATCACTTTTCAAAAATTGATTTATTCTTAAGTAAGCAATTTTAAGACATCAGGGATTTCAGGCAGCTCCAGAAACTCAGAAGACAGGGAATTTGGGGGGCGGGTTGGGGGGAGGATGTGGATTGTTGAAAGGATACAAGATGAGGTAAGAGCAGAATCAACCTGCCCTCGGAATACACAGTGACTTGAGGAGTCGCATGGCAAGTCAATTTGGACTCCTCTTCTGGGTCTGCTTCTCTCCTTCACTAATCTACTAATTTCTCAGTATGCCTCTTCCCATTATCTCATGGCAATGTCTTCTTTATGGCTGCTATAGCCTCCTGGATTCTGCTGCCTACCTTCTCTCAGAAAATCTGCACACTTCTACATCATTCTATTAACTGCATCCCTCTCCTTAGGGGAAACGATCTTACAGGGGTTGTGCTCACTTTCCTGTAGAGAGCACCCCGTGGAACAGAGTTCTTATGTCCAGCCCCTTCCATGATTACGCGCCTTTGCCTCTCTTCCTATAGTCGGTGGTCAGGATAATGGGGTGACGTGATAAGACAGACAACTTGGTACTATATACGTAAGGCACCCTTCAAAAGAAGATTATGGCACGGTAGGTACCATGAGGTTTCTAAGAAAGATGCACCATAACTGCCAGTCACCTGCAATGGACTGTTCATTACGTAAAGATAGTCTCACCACAGAGACTATATGTACAGAGACTGAATTCACAAGTCAAGTCCACGAAGTAATAAGGCCACTTCTTTAAAGACACAGGAAGCAAATATGTATGGCATATACTCAGAATTTAAAATTCAAAAAAAAGGTGTAAAGAGGTGGGTATGTGTTTCAGAATAAAAAAGCTCAGCCTGGGAAACTATTCTTTAAAGCAAAACAAAACAAACATACATACATACACTCAAAACAAACTAAAACCACTAATTTTAAAGATGAGCCTGCCGGCATCAGATTTGCACTGCGAAGTGGCATGTCTCAGATTTCGACTACTCATCCTAACTGACAGTCTCCAAGGTGTGCAGCTCAGAGTACATGAACAAATGGCCACCGCTCTGGGTGAGAGAGCCGTCGGCCTGGCTTTTCCCCAGCTTCAGCACTCCACTTTTACCAGCAAGGGGCAGCCAGCATTGCAAGACCGCTAGCCTGAGGGTCCTGTCCTGGCCTCATGTTTAAAAACTGCAAGCAACTACAAAACAAAACAATGAAAAAAACTGTGGGTTACAATTTGCTTATAAAGATTACTTCAATAAAATAATGGAGGCTTAGAAAAGAAAAGGACACCCATCTCTGGTTCTCTTTCTGATGGTGGGCAGGAAAAAGCCCATCTGTAAGGTGATATCCGTTGCCTCAGAAGGAAGCAGATACCGAGGATGGTAGTGAAGAGCTATGGAAATGGGACTTTGGTGACCCGATCAAGGCACTGATCAAGCCTCACACACACTTGCCCCAGCTCCCGTCTTCTCACTTATGTTTGTCAAAAAAGATCCTTGGGGCTTTCGTACTTTGGATAAGACATCACCTCCCTTGACTCCTTGGCCTCCATCAGCACAAATCAACGCGAGAGCCCAGTAGCTACAGACAGGACCAGTCCTCCCCAGTGTCTACATAGTCATTGACAGGAATGAAAACTGAGAACCCACCCCCTCCCAAAGCAACACTCACAATCCTACCATGTTTAACACCCTTGGGATCATCAAAACGAATCTTATTATGTCCTTTATTCCCCCTTCTCATCAGCTCCCGGAGAAGCCCCAGACTCCCAGGTCATCTCTATCCCCACCAGGCTCTGGGGGCAGTGCAGCAACCCCAGGATCACCAGCGACTCCTCATCCCTCATACCTGCTTTAATCTTTCCATGACCACTTGCAAATATCTGCTGCACTATGAATTTTACTTGTTTGTTTCTTCCATTAAAATTTCATCTGCTAACTGCTGTATCCCCAGCATACAGAGTACTCAGTATTTGTTCATGAAGGAATATCCAAAAAAAGTTATTCAAGGAAAAAAAAAAAGTAAGGGGGAGAGAAAAGTAAGTTTTTTTTTTTTTTCTGGACTTGACAGGTTTTAGTCTTTGAGGAATGACAAAGGGCTTAGACTCATAATACATTAAATTAATACATTCAATACATACAAATACTACCAAAACTATACCTATGAACCCTGGAACACTGCTTTCAAAAGAGTTATTCTGACTTCTTTCCACTTCTTTAATAACTTTTCATACATAATATAAACATACACTCTCATCAGTAATTTTCAAAAATTAATTACTTTCTTTTCACAATGTATTTTCAGAATCAAACACATAATCATTTTAATAGCATGTTTTCTTTTATATGGATTATTTTAAAGCTCTAAAATATTCATAGGCATTCTAATTTTCTGAAGTGTCAGAAAAGAGTATACACTCCTTGTATTTACCTAAAGGAGTTGAAAACATATGCCCATAAAAAAAACCCACACACAAATATTTATTTATACCAGTTTTATGCATAATTGCCAAAACTTGGAAGCGACCAGACGTTCTCTGACAGATGAACGGATAAACTGAGGTACATCTATACAATGGATTATTATTTAGTAATAAAAATAAATGAACTATCAAGCCTTGAAAAGCCATGGAGGAGACTTAAATGCATATTACTAAGTGAAAGAAGCCAGTCTGAAAAGGCTATATACTATATGATCCCAGCTATATGACATTCTGCAAAAGGCTAAACTATACAGACAGCAGAAAGATCAGTGGTTGCCAGGGGTTCCAGAGGTTGAGGAGTGGGGTGGAAGGGCAGGAGGGAGACAGAGCACTGGGTATTTTTCGGGCAGTGAGGTATGATAATGGTAGATACATGACATTATGCATCTGTTAAAGTTTACAGAGCAAAGTATAACACAACAAGTGAACCCTAATGGAAACTATGGATTTTAGTTGATAGTAATGTATCAGTATTTTCTCACCAATTATAACAAATGTTCCATGAAAATTCAAGTTGTTAGTAACAGGAGAAACTCTGTGCGGTCGGGGCACTGGGGGCAGGTATATGGTAATTCTGTTCTTCCTGCTCAATTTTCTATAAACCTAAAACTGCTCTAAAAAATAAAGTCTATTATTTTAAAAACTTACTAAAGGTGTAAACAGACTGCCTACAAGCTTTCAAATGATCACTGACATTGTCATCTCTTCTGATGAGTTTTTTAATACAAGCAGAATCTGTTTCATAAAGCAAATGGTGAGAGTGGGGGCAGGGTAGCAGACAGATAAGGAGGTTTGAGCTGTGATAGCCATCTCCTTCCCTATGAGTCCACCCAAGAGGTCACGAACACAGTTACGAGTGAGGACGGTAAAAAATACGAGTTTTACACGACTACAACCAAATAAACAATAGTATGAGCAGTCAGAATTCCTAGTCATTTTCATTTTCCTGTTTCAAGTGTTGTGAGATCATGGAACATATTTTCACAAAAAGCCCATAAATCTGCATACTCAAGGTGAACAACTAGTCAAGATAAAAGTGAAAAATCAAGTGTGGATTCCATCTGTTTTGTTACTTGATGAGGGAAGGGGCCTACAAAATTATACAGTTTTCTCATTACAGAGGATTAAGTGACTTACCCCAAAACACTTAAAAGTGGTATAAATGCCCCCAAAAAACAAAAACAATAAACAAGCAACAACAACAAAAAACCCCACTAACTACAGAGGAAAAGAGATCAAAAGCCTCTCACAGAGTAGCTGTTAAATAAAAATTTCTTAAATTTAACTGAAATTATATATCAGGGAAAGGAAAACAACAAATTTTCTATGAAAAGGAAAAAAAATCAGAGATGATCAAAAAAGTTATTACACTGGGGGACGGGGGTGTGGCATGCTGGAATAAAGGCTTGCACCACCTACCCAGCAGCAGTGTTTAGATAATTGGATGAGATTATGTTTGTAAATATATTTGGAAAATGCCAGGCAGTAAAAATATTAAAACTGAGAAAAACACTGAGTAAAGGAGAGAAAACTGCCTTTTGATGCTGCAAAGTAAGGCAAGGCAGAAAAAGGCAGTGCATTTAGGATCCCTTTCCTGGTTCCTTGGTGCTCCACGTGCTGCCACTTGTAAAGCTCTACTGACACAGAGATCTTCACTTGTCCATTTTTCTTGACAACTTTGGTTGTAAGCTTTGCTGATGCTTATAAGTTCCTACAGGAGACAAATTGGTTAGTGAAGATTATGAACTAAAGGAAAACGCCTTCGAGGATGAGGTGGTGAGGGTAGAATGAATTCTTACACCAAGGAAAAAAAAAAAGGCTAAGATTTGGTTCTACATATTTTGTGCCAAATTAATTTCTCCTCTGCTGAGTACAGTAGCTCGTAAATCACCAACCTCCTAAGCATGAATGGGGAACCTGGGGAAATACATCAGATTTAAATGAACCCACTTTTAAGGTAAGGGACTCACATATCACAAGAATGGCTTACACTTTGGAAAACACGGTTTTGAATCAATTCAAAGTTACAAAATGCTTTTTTGTCCCCTGCTTTTTTAATTATGAAGGAAAAAATGCAAATACCTCTTTCTAATTCTAGGTTTGCTCCGACTCTTCCTACTTTAGTCATCAGTAAAGACCTCATTCCTAAAAAAAACCAAACCTTCATCATCATTACTTCAAATTATTTAATGGGAGCTGCTTTGTACTAAGCACAAAGCAGGTCTTTAAAAATTGCTCACAAGCTAGAGTTTGACATCATCATAAGTGCCTATAAACAAATATCAAATAATGTAAATTGGTCACCTGTTGACAATGCATCTGCATAAATCAAGTGAATACTCATGTAATAAATTCATATCTGACCTTTTTAACCTTTCCCAGTATTGATCATTCTGTAGCTGATAAGATCCTAAACTTGGCTAATGACAGTAAAAAACAAAAAAAAAACAAAAAAAACAAAAAAAAACTGGAAAGGAAAGAAATGCATCCTAGGGGAATGACTGAAAAAGCTTTAGAACTTGGTAATAAGAAGCCAGTTCCCAGGAGGAAAAAAAAAATCCAACATTAGAAAAAAGTGACAGGACTTAACAATTGTACAAGATGAGCTTTACCAAGTCCATGCTATCCCCACATTATTATTGTCCTTTATCTAACAATCACAACTTATCAGGCTCCCTGCATTTTTCACAGTGTTAAAGGCAAGAATGACATCCATACAGTTCTTATCAAGTTAAAACCAAAGGACAGTCAACTCCTGAGAGTCAAACAAGTAAGGATGTAAGTGAAATGGCTTTGGTCATAAATCAAAAGCTAATAGGGCCCGAACACATGAGTCTGACCCTTTAATAATATTCTCTCCTAGCTTGACAACTCAAGTGAGAAAACAAAGTGTAGGGGATATCACTTGTGCAAAGACATTGGATGCTGCACCTGATATTAGCTGTAGCTATCACACTGTTCAGAAAATTTCTTACAGGAAATCAGGTAGAACTGTTATCACTAAGACTAGACTTTTGTTATCGAAGAAATCAAGAAACGTTCACATCAGATATATTCAAACATGATCTCATGATCTATCGAGAAGATTTTAGTATTTTTGGTTAAAGCTTAAAATTCCTACCAGAGTTTTGCCTCTTTCATAGCAGAGGTCATGCATAGCAGAGGTGGTGCTGTCACCCATCTATTCAGAAGGTGCTGAGCAAGAGATTCTTAACTCAATGATTAACTCAGCAGAACTTCCTGGATCAAACTGCAGACTAAATGTCCTGTCTTTCTGCATGCCAGAGCTATGCTTACCAAGCATCAAAGGGGAATAGGCTTGTTGAGTGTTGCTACAAAGAGTAGAGACAGATCAAAGGATAAAAGCTACCAGGAAACAGGTGAAAAAGCATCCAACAAAATACTGACCTTGTGAGATAGATGTCTACCACCAAAGTAGTAGTTCTCAATCTACTTGCTTAAAATTTTGTTTCCTAGGCCTGGTACTCAACTGGCTTGTTCATGAATTGGTGGGGGAGGGGGGGGCCTGTAAATATGCATTTCTAACAAACAACCTAGTTGATTCTGATGTAGGTAGAAGATATACAACGCTAGCTAAACAACCAGGCCTTAGCAAACCTGTGGACAGATTTATGCATTTGGTCAAAAACAGCATTTGATGAACTATGAGGTCCCTTTGATATTTGTCTTTGTTTCTATGAGATTATGAAGGCAAGTAAAACAAAATAACAACAATACAGTAAACTTGAGAGTATATATAACTTGAGATGCACTATCATGTCATGTTTAAGAAATCAAGCTTTGGATTTAAAATAAGCCTGCTTTCAAATCCTATACCACTTACTAGCTTTGTGGCCTTGGGTAAATTACATACTTTTTCTAAGTCTCAATTTTTTTATGGGTATAATACTCAGCTCAGAGAAATTATGAGAACTAACTTTGTGTTAAACACTCAGAAAAAATGATAAAGAATGAAAAGTAAAGGTAAGAAAAAATGGACAAATCTGATACATTTTTAGTTAAAAATTATGAAAGTAAAAAAAATTCATTATCTCATTACTTTAAAATATATATATAGCCAATAAGCATATAAAAACATAGTAAACATTGCTAGTCATCAGGTAAATGCAAATCAAAATCACAGTGAGATGCCACTTCACACCCACTAAGGATAATTAACATCAAAAAGACATTTAACATGTTGATGACAATTTGGAGAAATTTAAACCTTCCTACCCTGCTGGTGAGAATGTAAAATGGTACAACAACTTTTGAAAAACAGCTTGGCAGTTCCTCAAATGCTTAAATATGAATTACCATATGATCCAGAAATTTCACTCCTAGCTATATACCTAAGAGAACTGAAAACAAGTATTTGAACAAAAACTTGTACACAAATGTTTATAGCAGTATTTTTCATAAGAATCAAAAAGTGGAAACAATCCAAACATCTATCAACTGATGAGTGGATAAATAAAATGGGGTATTATCCATATCATGGAATATTATTCAGCCATAAATAGAAATCGAGTACTGATACATGCTACAACATGATAAACCTTGAAAATATTGTGATAAGTGAAAGAAGTCAGTCACAAAGGACCACATATTGTTTAACTCCATTGATATAAAATGTTCAGAATAGGAAAATCTATAGAGATAGACAGAATATTAGTGGTTTCCAGGGGCAGAGGTGGGGTGGCGTGGAGATGATGGCTAAGGGGGTAGTAGGGTTTCTTTTGTGGGTAATACAAATATTCTAAAATTGATTGTGCTGATGAATGCAAAACTCTGAAAATACTAAGCCACTGAATTATAAACTTCAAATGGGTGAATCACATGGTATATGAATTAAATCTCAAGCTATTTTTTAAAAAGATTTATCTAAAGTAAGAAGGAACACATCCCTTTATGCCCAGCACCCTTTCCTTTGATGAACTGCCACTACCCCCATTCTCTGTAACTCTAGTGGGCTGTCAATTACAAGAAGTCCTCAAAACCCACTCTTGCCACAGTAACTGCTCACAAATTTCTGCCACTTAACTCTGGAGTGGTTTCTATTTCTCTACTTCCTGAGGCCTACTTATTCAACTCTGCTTTCCATTCTGTGATGTACCGGCACTTTACCAAATAAATCTCCCCCTCTTTCTTTGCTTAATCTCTCATTTTAGGTTGCTTGTAATCACAACACCCTATTTAGTATATACTCTACACTTCTCCAATCTCTTCTCTAGAAGTAATTACATAAACAATGGGCTATAAATCCTAACAATTTTTTCTACACATATACAGTTACTTGTCCACATATATATGTCTTAACAGCATGATACTATGCATAGTATGATTACACTGTAATCAATTTTGTCATTCTTCCACGAATAGTTAATTGTCTTATTTATCCATTTTCTTTTAACATCAAGGGGAGTAGGGAGCATCCATTAAAAATGTATCAGCTTAAAACCCAACAAATATTTACTGAATATACTTGGTGGTTGCAAAAACAATTTTTTTACATACTTTTAGATGAGAGGAAGCTGAAAAATAATTTCTAATCAATTTTTGTTTACAATTTAGTTTGACAGAGAATATATAACAATTACAAAACAATTATATATCAGGAAATAAGCAAAATTGTAAGACAATCATCTCATACCAGCTGAAGCCATGCAAATTCAATTCAATTTTATTAAATGTCAACTATGTAATATTTTTCAACGTCCTGATTATACTGTCCTTCAGGGCATCCAAAAAATAGTTTACAGCTTGGTATACTCATCCACTAGTCAACATTTTGTAATCGTCACATATACAAAGGTTGATAAACAAAATTTCCAGCAAAATTAAATATATTTAGGACAAAAGTTTAGGGCTTTGATTATTGTGATTATAATAATCATCTACATCTTTTAGCACTTACTAAGTCTTATTATCTCATTTATGTCTGCAATCAATCCTAGGAGGCAGGTATTGTTATTATAATCACCCAAGGGCATTATGATAGTTTTAACTGGCAAATCTCAGATTCAAAGTCAGGTCTTTCTTATCTCAAAAGTTCCTTTCTTAAGCAATACCTTTGTAATATCTTAATGATTTTAATGACTAGCTGAAGAATTGAACTGAAGAGTTTTTATAATATTACATTAAAACATCTTTATTTACAAAAATCCTGCAAGCAACAAATTACTTTTCTGAATCAGCACAGTTATTAAACCTGAGTTCTTTACTTCTTGGCACATGAAAAGTTACAATATCAATTTCTTCAGCATTCTGATAAAGGTGAAATCAAATTAATTCAAGCTACTACTTGATAGATTTGTGATCTTTACAAACACAGAAAACAGGTTAGTCTAGACTCTTAATGAAATAATTATTCTGCATGAGAAATAGGTACACAATTCCGTGAGAATACAAAATAATATAGAACGCATCATAATTACTGCATTGTTACACAGTAGATCTTTCCATATTTATGCATATTTAATTAAAATGATATTTATCAAAAGGCTAATGAGACCATTTTGAAACCCATTTACTGAAAGGCTAATGAGACAGTAGAATACAAGCTGTTTATTAACTGAAGAACAAGATATGTGACATCTGTACAAAGTCAGAGAAGACTGAAATTAAAAATAAAGTATCACTGAAAGCTTCTCATAAACCTTACAGTAAAAAAGTCATATCACAGATAAGAAAGACCATGTACAATGTCAGCTTCCCACTTAAACTGATAGGTAAACGCAAATTTATATTCTAGTCAAAGAACTTACATAATGAGAGTATATAAATTAGATATAATGAGAATATGTAAATTATATATCCATTTTTCAGGATTACAGTTGTTATAAGTATTTAAATACAAGTCATTTTTTAAATTGCAAGATAGGCCATAATGGGGACTTCCCAGGTGGCATAGTGGTTAAGAATCCACCTGCCAATGCAGGGGACATGGGTTCAATCCCTAGTCCGGGAAGATCCCACATGCCGCGGAGCCACTAAGCCCTGTGCGCCACAACTACTGAGCCCGCGTGCCACAACTACTGAAGCCCGTGCGCCTAGGGCCTGTGCTCTGCAACAAGAGAAGCCACTGCCGTGAGAAGCCCGCGCACCGCAACCAAGAGTAGCCCCTGCTCGCCGCAACTAGAGAAAGCCCGCACACAGCAATGAAGACCCAACACGGCCAAAAATAAATAAATAAATTTATTTTTTAAAAAAAAGATAGGCCATAATGCTTACATGGTGAAATAAAATTTCATAATGTTGCACTTTAAGACAATCTCATGTTAGACTACTGCATCTCACAAAAACACTGTTGATATTTCACTGAGCCAAAAAGTAGTTCCCTAATCATGTGAATATAATGGAAAGACACCATGCTGAAAGGCAAGTAAAATGCCAGTCACTTTCTTGAATAATAATGGTAGTATTCATAACAACAATACATATCTGAAGGCTTTCAGATTCAAGAACAGAAAACTCCAGAGATATCAAAACGGCACATATCAAACTCTAAATAACAAAATTACTTAACATTTAATTGCAAACTCTCTGCTCATCAAATAAACAGGAACTCATTTTAAGATTAAGAAAAGTAGCAAGTCGGGTCAAGTCGAAGTTTTAGATGAAAGAGCATTCATAAGCAACTTTCTAAGCCAGGATCTTGGTTACATTTTTTCCTATCATTAATAACAAGATTCACAAATACACGGTAAATTTAAGCAAAAAATAAAATCCATATGTATTGCAAGTGGCAACTGTTCTCTTCAAGAGAATTTAGCATTATAAATTACCTGAATAAAAATCAAAAGTGAATTACCAGAAGATAGTAAAAATAACCCCAGCAAAAACTTCTGTATTTCTCAACATAAATTAACATGAAAGAAGTCACTCATCGCTAATTTATTTGTCTAGAAAAAAAAATGATACTTTATTATTGCACGTAAATAATTTGAAGGTACTTCACTGTAACACGTTTTTCTGTTATTTATGCAATGATATATTTATTAGTTGTCATATTAAGGCCCTGTCAAGAGAGTTTTTAAACATTTACTAAGAAACACCGTCTACAGTCAAAGTGAGATTATGCTTAATGTCTTCAAAGAATCTGAAATAGCCTGTTATTTACTCACTGGCTCCTAGGACATGTTCCAGGCAGATAATGATCTTTTGTCAAAATAAGAGCAACCCAGTCATGTGGGCCTCTTCACACAGACTGACAGCAATGCTCGGAATGTAATCAAATCAAAACTATTCACCTAAATGGTAGTGACAGGACTAGTTCCAACTGCTTAGATTTTTATTCTTCTTTAAAATTTTAGTCCCTTGAAATTTAACTGAAATTAATACACAGCTATTAAAAAGTCGCAGACTTACAATCAATACCTTTACTAACAGCTATTCCCCAGGCTCTCTCAAAGAGAAGCACCAGAGTTATGCAAGATGGAAAATACCCGATTAGGTTTTCCTAGACCAATTAGCTTGTCCAGCTACTGAATATTTTGACAATAAATACATTCACACTCTTGAGTATGTGAGAGAAAAGTTAGCCCTTTAATTAGCAGTAAAACTAGTCTAGAAACGAGTCGTCTGGCATATCTCTGATATACTCTGGGACTGTATCATGTCGCCAGAAATTTTTTAGAATACCAGGCATAAATTGCTAACCTCAGAGTACAAACTTAAGTTCAGCTCCCTTCACAAAAAGTAAAAAACAAAACAAAACAAAAAAACCCAACTGTTTCTTTTAAGTATCTGAGTTGATTCTAAGTGAAAAATATCAATTGTTCTCACTGCTATCCACTTTCCATAGTGCCAGAATGAGAGAACAAATCTGAGCTCCTTGTTCAGATACAAGTGGATCTGGGAATAAAGGGAACCAAGTTTTCACCCAGGTGTTTGTGTTTCAGTCAGCCAGTGCTGAGACAACACTGTACAAACTGTTGTAGCTAGTTAACTTGGATGGTTAAAATATTGCCTTTGAGCATGTGAACAACACTTCTAGATTTGAGTCATCCAATATATATATTGAGCAGGCATGTTGCACCAGGCATTGGATTTGTCAACAGAAACATAAAGGTTTAAAATTTTTTAAAAATTAAAAGAATTTTTTTTTTTTTTTAAGATTTAGAGTCTGGGACTTCCCTGGTGGCACAGTGGTTAAGAATCTGCCTGCCAATGCAGGGGACACAGGTTCGAGCCCTGGTCCAGGAAGATCCCACATGCCGCGGAGCAACTAAGCCCATGCGCCACAACTACTCAGCCTGCGCTCTAGAGCCTGCGAGCCACAACTACTGGGCCCACCTGCTGCAACTACTGAAGCCCGGGCTCCTAGAGCCCATGCTCCCCAACAAGAGAAGCCAGTGCAATGAGAAGCCCGCACACCACAACGGAGAGTAGCCCCTGCTCACCACAACTAGAGAAAGCCCGCACACAGCAACGAAGATGCAACACAGCCAATAAATAAATAAATATTTAAAAAAAAAAAAAAAGATTTAGAGTCTGGTGAGGAGATATATGCAAAAAAAATAAAATAAAATTTAGTGTAGCCTGGTAAATGCAGTAATAAACTTATGTATCAGATTGAAAAACATGGGTCTACACTAGCAGCAAACTATGGATTCTGACTTATTTTGTGATCTGTGGAATCAACATAATCACAGTCATTTTTTTTTTAATATAATAGCATAGGATACAAAACACTAAAATGTACCTCGTGAAAGAAAACACTGTTTTAAACTTTTGTTCCAGTTTTACATTGATACAGATTTAGATGTAAACATAGACACAGATTTCAGTATAGCTATAGACAAAAATATAGGAGTATATATTTATCTCTATATGTGTGTGTACATACATATATCTGGGTCACCATGTAAAATACTCTTCCTAGGTATGGTCAAAAATCTTTGAAAGTCACAAGTAGATGAAATTTGCCTGAATAAGTCAAGGTAGGCTTCATCAAGGCAACAGCATTCAGGTTAATACTATATGAAAAAGTTTGTTCAGTAGAAGGATAGGAGGCTTCCAGACAAGAATAGAGGGTGTACAGATTGAGCACACTGAAATATGACTTGGGCCACATGCTGAAATATCATTTTGGATATACTGGGTCAAATACAATATATTAGCAAAATCAACATCACTTCTTCCTTATTTTTTAATGTGGCTACTAGAATATGTAAAACTATATATATGTCTTGCATAACAATTTTAATGGACAGTAATGTGGTAGATGATGAACTGGAGAAAGGAAAACACACTAACAGTGATTAGGTCAAAGTTAGGCTATTGAAATAGCCAAGGTGAGAGAAGACGACAGCCTGATCCACAACAGTAGGAATGCAAAGGAATAGGAGAGAAAAGTTAAGAGAATAAAAGAAAGTAGAGGAGACCGGACTTGGTGACTGGTTATGAGAGATGAGCTGCCACAACTAAGACCCAGTGCAACCAAATAAACAATAAATAATAAAAATAAATATTAAAAAAAAAGAGATGAGGGAGATGAAGTCATGTATTCATTCATTCATTCATTCATTCATCCATCCAAACATACCACTGCATGCCTAAGATATGCTGGGTCCCATGGTGGTTGTGCTACGGGGAGCTAAATAAAAGTCAAAAATGCTTATCAACATTCTGGAGTGGGAAATGGAGTGGAGGTTGTTACCATCCACTGAAACAGCAAATGAAGGAGGAAGAACTTTTCTGTTATCAAATACATCAAGAATAAGATGCTTAAAGGATATTTAAATGGAAGTATCTGGGAAAGCATTTGGATTGCAGGGTCTGAAGTGAAGAGAAAGGTCTAAGCTGAAGCTACAGAGTTTGGCAGCAAATTCTTAGGAGGGGTTGAGATTGCTCAGAGAGAGGCTGTAGAGGGATAAGGGTCACAAGGCCCAAGGGAAAACAACACTACTAAGGACGCAGAAAAAGAGAGCAAGTCCACTAACAGGAAGTAGCCAGACATGAAGGAGAAAAAGCCATAAAGGGTATAGTCACAGATGCCAAAAGAGAAGGATGTTTTTAAGTAAGTAACATTCCATAAGATCAAACTGGAAGAATAATTTCAGAGAAGCACTGGAAAGAGTACAAAATTCGCTAAGTCAGAGATCACTGATGACCTTTATGAAGGTGATTCCAGCAGAGTGGGGGAAACGAGCAAGACTACAGAAGGCTGAAGCGCACAGGGGAGGCCAGGAAGTAGAGAGGCCAAGCAGAGACAGCTGTTTCTAAAACCCTAAAAGAACAATAAAGTAGTGAGCACAGATTTGAGGGAGGGTTTGGGGTGCCTTCATCTTTGTTTTTTGATATGAGAGAGACTTGAACATGTTCAAAAGCTCAGAAAAGCAGCTAGTGCAGAGAGGATGGCTAAAAAGGCAAGAAATGGAGTAACTAATGGATCAAAGACCTGAGGAGCTGGGCGAGGAGAAAACCTAGAATACAGGTGGACAGGTAACTTTGACGAGGAGAGAGAACATCTCTTCCCCTAAAGATGGAAGAGAAGGTGGCTTAAGAGACAACGATCAATTCTGATGCAAATAAGGACTCTAGTTTCTATATTAAAATATTACTCATGTTATAGAGGAATCACTGGGCTCCTCTCATTAATGGTGACTGCAAATGTGGCCCCACAGCTCCAAGTATCTGAGTAATACTTGTGTAGAGCAAACGTTCTAAAGCCAAGGACACAGAGCTATCAGAGGGCAAGTCAACTTCAGTCTACTCCATGACCACTGACTTAATAGGTTCTAGTACCTGTTAGGTAACCTCTCAGAAATGACTGTCAGTCTCAAAGAGGATTGGAGGGACAGGGAACCTTTCTGTCCCTCCAGGGTTTCCACCTATGTACATGCGGAGTGGAAGGCGTGGGAGAGTTTCTATCCTCTCTGCCTAACCCCTCACTGGCTCCTTCCCAAGGAAGAGTCACATCTGTCACACTGAGCCACAGTTTAAACCCTGTGGGTGGAGTTATTGTGCCTTCAAGACAGGAACCCAGATTCCCTCTACCTCCACTCTTCCCATTTCTGGCGTTGGAAAGGTGAGCATGCATGCGCAGGCAGAATGTGGACCTCCAGGCAGAACGGTCATGATCATTTTGTGTGATTTAAAAAAATCAGATCTGGCCTTCCTCATCTCCCCTCTGCTCCAATTCTCAACCTACAACTGGGGAGATAAGTGGGACTGAGGTTCCTTGGAGTAGGAAACACAGTTTAGCCTCCAAATCCCTCACTGGAAAAGCCAGACATGGAGGGTTACCAAGCATCCATCCAGCTATGAAGCAGCACTTTATTTCCCTGCTGGTGGGGGAATAAATCATTCTTCAGTCCAGAACCCCAGAACACAGGAAGGGTAAAAGTGGAAGATTAAAACATCAAAATATCACCTTGAAACTCCCTCATCCAAAAGCCCTCAGCAACAGACAAAATAAAATTTGCACTGTTTTTCTGCCTATTTTTCATTTTTCTTTTCCTCAGTCTGACCCTCCTGAAGTCCTCTCCCCTTCTACTACCACATGTTCAAATCCATGAATTTCATATGTCATCTCAAGGAAGTCTTCCTGCCCTGTCCAGTTAGATTTAAGTATCACCACCTCGTTTATCCTCTCATAGGCCTTATTTATATCTCTATTAAGCACTTTGTTATAATAAGTTATTTAAATATATCTTCCCTAGTAAATCAGATGAGATTGCTAAATTCAGCTGTGTATCTCCAACCTTGAGCACATTGTCAAGGTTGGTCTCTGCTCTAAGTCACACCTCATCTCTCCTTCCTCTGAACTTCCACAACAATTTGTGGGGCTGCTACTGAGCCCAGTAGCGTACAATCACTACTATCCCTCATTTTGCAAGAAAGAAAGATCCAGAAGGATTTTGTATCATGGATAAACAATGTGAATTAATCTGACTGCCCAGACAGGAAGAACTAAAGGAGCAATCTTTTGACTCATCAGCCAGTCAGAGCTCCATTTGGCCTGGAGCTATGGAAATTCTTAAATCATCAGGCTCAAAGGAAGGTCCACAGACAGTAGAAATCAGTCATGAGTCAATGGGGATTGAGGCCAAAAAGACAGCCAGCAGTTGAGGTTGTCCCTTTGCATTTCACAAAGAGTGCTCTACATGCATTTTCAACCTGGCTAAGTAAGTTAGGAAGTATACAGATTGTGCTTACTAAATACTGAGTTTCTAACTTGATTATTAATAATGGCAAAGCACCTTATAAAGTACACCTTATAAAGCACACCTTATAAAGCACATGAAGTACTTCTAAATACTTCCATTTTATACCTGAGGAAGTGAAGTCTTAGATAAATCGGGTGAGTTCTGTAAGGCCTCATTCACCAACAAATATTCAATAAATTCCTCCCATATGCAACGCACTGGGACTGAAGCAGACCTGCCCTTGTGGAGCTTTTTCTTATGGGGGAGACATAATAAAAGAAGTAAACTATAAAATATGTCAAGTGGTGCTAATGGGAAAAGAAGGCAGGCTAGGCAGAAGGTAGGGGTTTTGATGGCCCAGGAAGTCCTCAATGACAAGATGACATTCGAGCAGAGACCAGAATGGGGAGGAAAAGCGCTTAAGTGGGTGGTGTCCCAGTCCGAACTGTAACGCAAATCTTGGCTTTCCACTGCTTATGCTCTTTCAAAATACAGCAATTTGCCTCTGTGAGAGGAAGATGTTGACATCCAGGCAGGTAGCAGGAGAAACAGGGCCCTGTTCTTAGCATTTCGGGCACATTAGGAAAGTAGATCAGAAAATCCTGAACAAGGCACAGAGCACACTATCCCATGCCCACAAGGGTCCCCAACCACAGAGTTGGATACTCCAAAAAGATGCCAAGGGGTAATTGTCATTGACAGGAGTAGCAGCACCACTGCAAATAGCAAAATGTTAAAGTTGTAGCTAGAGAATGTCTGATCTTTTTATTGCTGTTTTTAAAGGCTAATGTCCTAAGTGCTTTGTTATGGTTCCTATCCTACAAAAGTCATTTGACTCTATTCTGAGTTACTTGGCTGTCACAAGACAGAAAATGGGCTGCAATAAGAAGAGCTTATTCAGAGGAGGGAAAAGTACAAATATCTGGTCCCGTATCATGTCTTCACCCAAGGCATGATTTACCTTTCCCAGTGAAATTTTTGTCCAGCTCAGTTAATCACCCCCTACCACTCACAAGTAAAGTATCACTCAGAAAGGAGAGGTAAAGGAGCAGACAACCTAACAATTGTTGCATACAATTACTAAGTGACCTGAAGTAACCACCTCCACAACAAATAAATATTCGCTGCACGAATGATGTCTCCATGAGACTTTGCCCTTTTCCTTTGCCCAATCTGCACCTGTTCTTAAAATCACTTCTGGTTTGGAGCTCATATTTATTCACTTAATGAACTGAGCTGAATACCTACAATAAGCCAAGTACTTTGAGTGGTTAACTGCTTGAAAACAGTATGTGCATGTGTACACACACACATACACAAAAGCACACACCAATTATATACATAGGTCCTGTGTGAGTTCCATTTGGGAATATTTCTATACATGTCAACTATGTAGATTCAAGTGCAAATGTATGTGTATATATGTGTGAGTGAGTCTGTATCAGAGAGAGAGGCAGAAACAAAGAGAAGGGGAATGGAATAAGCAACAACTAAAGTTACATTAGACGAGGAGAGGAGAAATCCTAAGGCTCATGAGAAAACGCAAATATATTTAAAGAAAAAGAATGAGGGCTTCCCTGGTGGCGCAGTGGTTAAGAATCCACCTGCCAATGCAGGGGACACGGATTCGAGCCCTGGTCCGGGAAGATCCCACATGTCACGGAGCAACTAGGCCCGTGAGCCACAACTACTGAGCCTGCGCTCTAGAGGCAGCGTGCCACAACTACTGAGCCCTAGAGCCCGTGCTCCGCAGCAAGAGAAGCCACTGCAATGAGAAGCCCGAGCACGGCAACAAAGAGTAGCCCCCCTTTGCTGCAACTAGAGAAAGCCCGCGTGCAGCAACGAAGACCCAACGCAGCCAAAAATAAATAAAATAAATAAATTTAAAAAGAAAAAGAATGAAGTGAGCCTTCACTCGTCTTCCCTGTACAATCATACTCACTGCACATCAACTGCTTTGCCCATATCCTGTATGCTCCCTGTGCTCCTTACAGGTTAAATATAATCAAGATCTACCTTTAAAGCTACTTGCAAAAACAACTCTCCCATTAACTTTTAGCTGACAAGTAATTATATTTTATCCTTCAAAAGAAAATTAGGCATAAAACAATCCCAAGAAAAATAAGAACTAATAACCTTGCTCCACAAAAGAGGCAAAAAAAAAAAAAAAAGATTTAACCAAGATAACACCTTCAGTTTCTGTCCCGCCATCCATTAATTTTAAATTTGATTTTTCCTTACATCACAAGGCACTTATTCAAAAATAGAAGAATCCCTATATCCATATATTGTCCTGCAAAAAGAAAACACTATTAGTTGTATTTCTCGTTCAAACACTGTAAGAATAAAGGAACTGTTTTTAGAAATGATGAGGTTCCTGCAGATAACATTTACACACAGGATTTGAGGCTTTTTTGTGACATAAAGTGCAGAGTACTTTGAGGATGGTTACAGATGCAATGGCACAGAAAAGGCTTTTAACTTTGGCTCATTTCCTCTGACCACCATGCCTCCATTCTACATTATAACCTCTCAAAGCTACAGATCCTTTAGAACTAGCTTTTAAACTACCTTTCCTTGGTATCATCACAAAATAAGAACACTTTGTTATTTGAAAATAAAAGCACAAAATTATTGTGACTCAATAACTGTGCTCATTATGGCAAACCAATAAACAAGGCTCAACAGAAACTGTTCTTGCCAATAGCTGTTGCTTATTGAGCTGCCAAGAAATAAATCCAAAAGAAACCAAAGAAAGATCTGCCTTTACAATATAGATGGTTTCTTATTCAGAAGCTATCTTTAATATCAGAAACCGCTAGCACATATCCCACTGCTATCATTATCATCCACAATAGAATCATAAACTAAGCACTAAAACCCTTTCATACCTTAGAATAATGATTAAAAAAAGAAAAAAAAAACTAACAACAAGGACATACTGTACAGCACAGGGAACTATACTCAATATCTTGTAATAATGTATAATGTAAAAGTATCTGAAAAAGTATATATATGTATAGGTATAACTATCACTTTGCTGTACACTTGAAACAAAACACTGTAAATTATACTTCAATTTTTAAAAAATTAAAATACTAGAGAATTCCGTTTTTAACTTAGTAATTTCTTTTTTGATATAACCCATAACAAATGCTACCTTGAGTAGAATCACTTTTAGAGACCGTATAGCACTTTATATCCAAAGGAACGTTAATAACAGGGCGGGGAAACATAAGAAACATCAGGGCCTCTTCCCCTTGTTTGAGGCAGAAGAATTAGCTGGCATGGTCACCAAGGCCAAGACCAAATATTCAACAGTGCTGGTTGGAGATGGTAGGGCCAAGCCAAAAGAGGTGACCAATAAATAAAAGATTGGTTACATACAGAGGGAATTGAGCAAGTAGGTAAACATATTGAGGATAATGGGAGCCAAGGTTTTCAACACTGCAGAAGGAATCTGCAAGTATAAAAATGGGGAAGGAAGAATAAATCCTGCCGTTTGGGGTTGGAGTTGGAGATATCAGTGTGAACCTATTTTTTTACATAGATCTATAGATATATACATACATAGAGATGTATACATGTATATGGTGTATATATACATACATACATGCATGCATACATATATACATACACACACATACATACAAACCTCTATTTCCTAAGTTTACTTACTAAGAAGCAAAGATATCCTAACAGCAATGACACCTCTAGAACCCTCTAGAAACCCCTTGGTTTCTAAATGTCATTTCCACCCAAAGGAACCAGAAATCCTAAAATTCCAAGGCTGAGGCAGAAAAAGTATAAGATACGCCTGGACCACCTTTTAACATGATGAATTGAGAACATAACACCAGTTCTGTGGTAATTCTGTCTGAAAACATCATCTGAAGCTATTCATCAGTAAACATCAGATAAACCCAAATAGAGAAGCATAATTTGGCTGTATTCTTCAAAAACGTTCAGATCATGAAAGACAAGGCAAGACTAAGGAACAGTCCAGTTTAAGGAGACCAAAGGGCAGGATAATAGATACAAGGCATGATACTGTATGCTGAACCTATAAATAACATCACTGGGGTGACTGGTGAATTATGAATGGGATCTGTGGGTTAGATGGTAATATTATATCAATATGCATTTCCTATTTTGATGGTTATATTACGGTTATGTGGGAGAATGTCCTTGTTTTTAGGAAACACTGAATTACTAAGAGATTACTAGAGCATCATGGCTGCAACTTTTACTCTCAAGCCAAAAAAAAAAGAAAAACAAAATCTTCAAAATCATCTGTGAGAGTTAAGGGATAGAGAAAGAGAGGGAATATAATAAGACAATTGTAATAAAATGTTAGTACTAGGGGAATCCGAGTGAAGAACATATGAGAGTTCTTTGTCCTATTCTTAGAATGTTTCTATAAGTTTGAAATCATTGTAAAATTAAAAGTTTAAAAGAGAAAGAAATGTTTGGTCATAAATGTTCATATACTATTAAGAAAAACCTTAACTTTCTATGAAAGGCCACAATCTGCTGTAAATTTAAAAAGTAAAAAAAAAAAAGGTATGCTGTGACTACAGACAAAAGATGGCCTACATAATTCTAAAAGCACTCAAACAAAATAAGGACATTAAAAGGGCTTTTATCATCAATAAGTCTAAAAAATGCGAACTGTATGGGACTTCCCTGGTGGTCCGGTGTTTAAGACTCTGCACTCTCAATGCAGGGGAACAGGTTTGCTCCCTGGTCGGGGAGCTAAGATCCCACATGCTGCACAGCGTGGCCAAAAAAAAAAAAAAAAAAATTGTAATTCTTATGCAACACTTGGCTGATTAAAGGTCACATATTTTATGGGCATTACAAATATTTTAAGGATAAAATTGCAGAAAATCCCTGCTATTCGTGAAATAAGATGACCCACGTAGACAAAGAAATGTCACCCAGATCCTGCTTCAAGGATGAACTTGGGGGGGATTGTGGTCAGTAGAGGGTCTCCAGGTCAGCAGACTTGAACATGTACCTCAGCTGCAGACAGCCCTGCCCTGGGCATTCCACATCCTTCCACAGAGCAGGGGTGACCTGAGACAATGCTGAGGGCAATACCACCTCAAACCCCTCCCCTGCCACTGGCCTGGCTGGGGCTTTGTCAGGCTTGCGTGGAAGTTTGGCTTCTTTCTCTACCCAATCCTGTACCTTCCCCTTCCTTTCACAGCAGTTGATCCCTGACATACATCTTGCACCCCTATTCCATCTCAGTGATTACTTCTGAGGAACCCAACCTACAACCAGGCCCTCCTTTGCTATTTGTTAAAACAACGTGATATGGACACATTTTATAATTTTGTCTTGTGAGGGAGTAACATTATTTCTGACTCATAAGACAGTTGTGAATTTTCTTAAGGTGAATTCTGCCTCTAACTCCCATCCATTTACCTTCTCATGCTGTGTGACAGAAAAATTGTACTTTCCCCTTTTCATGTTAGCCAAATATAAAAGATAATCATTGTTTAAACAGCAAATTTCCCTCTTACGGTCCATTAGCTCCTGCTGCTTGTTCTTGTAGTGGAATTGAAATATAACAAAATGATTTCCATGGCAATAGAGAATAATCTAGTAAATGTGAATTCTGACTTAGCAACAGAAGAAAATAAGAGGAGATTACGGGACTGTAGTGGGACTAAATTTTTAATTTCCATGTGTGTATTTTTAGTATCACATTTTGAAACAAAGAAAACAGACAAATTCATACACACAGAACTAGGAAGAGTGAAACTCTAATTATAGGATAAGTTTAAAACCTATACCTCAATCATCAATTTGTATTATCACTCCCTACCATTACTACCAAAATACATTCAACTATCACAAAAAATTTTTACTTAGAAATTTGAGACTTTTTTACAACTTTTACTTGAAACTCTATTATCTACTATAATTTCAGTTCCAGTTACTAATGTCTCCCACTATGTTCATTTTTACTAATAAAAACAAGTATGGTTTATGGCTAATATGTAAGTGAAAGATTCTCAAAAGACTATAGAATCTTTAGAAGTCACAGGAATAGAGGAACTGCAGGGTTTGTGAGCATCACAAATACGATAGCAGATCTCTTGCCTGATACCCAGTTAGCCGGCCCTTTCTGTTCAGAAGCCCTGTGAAACATGCACCCTCTCTACCATACACCGCTTTTCTCCCCACCCCCCAACCCCCTGAGTTGTACACTCAAAGGTGGTTGTTTTGGTCCCACACTTATTATCAGTTGTTCCTGTTGCTGTGTAATTTAATTAAATTGTTCACAAGCTGATGAAATCAAAGAGCAAAAAGGCAAGAATTACTGCGTCTAAGAAAAACAAGTACTATGCATCACAAAGATTTAATAAAGATGAATTACTAAAAATATAAACATATTGGGTATGAACAAGGCTAGACTGGACAATTAGAAAAAAATTATTCAAATCTAAAAGGATTCTACACTCAGAATGCTTTGTGTCTTAAATTTTTCTTCTTGTTAATCGACCAAACTAATGTACTGTAGATAACGCATTGTGTCTGTGCCTTATACAAGAACGATTATGCAAACCTCCAGACTTTTTAAAGGAAAGAGCTTCAGCCTTAACAACAGAAACTGGCTAACACATAACTAGTGAGATAAGAGTAGGAGTTCAAGGAAGCCTGGATAGGATTCTTTAATATTAAGCAGTCAACCACACCTCTCTTCCATTTGCCTCCACTCTCTAGGTGGGATTCCCGCCCTCTGCTCTTAAGGATGACACGGGAGCACTGCTCCCTCATCCCAGACCTGCGACAGGCATTGCTTCCATCTCAGGCTAATTCTTCCTGGTTTGCAGTGAAGGCTCAGCAAGTGTTCTTCGCCTGCTTGCTTCACAGTCCTTGCCTTGTTTTGTATATATGGATTCTTCATTACCAACTAGATTTCACTTGTGTCCAGCATATCCTATCTGCAAACTGCATTTTCCCTTTGGACATCTGCTCCCCAAGATGGAATTCAGACAAGAATTTATTCCTGACTCCACAGCCACGTGGGCAATTACTTGATTAGACACATTTCCAGTGCTTTAAGCACCCTTGCCAATGCATATATTGGCTAACTAGGGAAAAGGGTACCCGGACCACTGAAGCCTCTTTTTCTTCTAGCCACATTTTAATGGTCAATGTTCCCTGGAAACGTACAAGAGCTACCATAAACTGAATTTTCTGCTATGGGCCCAGCATTTGTAGCTTTAGCTCCTAAAGCATCTAATCTATTTTTTACTTATTCTAGCCTATTGTCTTACATTCCTTAGCCACCACTCACCTCATTTCCTACCAACTTATTATATCCTTACCTCCCTCCTTGAACTTTTTGGCCTGTAACTTGGTGCTTCCCTTACTATGCTTGAACAGGTTTTGCTCACATCGCTTGTGACATCTAATGAGAAGGATTTTTCCTCCTGACACCAGCCAATTGTAACACCTACTGGGTGTCCTACAATTCTAGTCAATTCTGACACTAAGTTCCTGGGGTTAACGTCAGGTTCCCCACAAAATGTTCTCACTTCAAATGCCAGTCACAAGTATCAAGTCCCCAGGTTACCCACATTTCTGTCCAACTTGGCTACAAAGTCAGGGGGTTCCCACAATTGGCTCTTGCTGCAAGAGTCAACAATTCACCAGAAGAGCTCACTAAACTCCGGAAAACACTTTACATACTACTGCCAGCTTATTATAATGGATACAAACGAAGAGCCAGATGAAGAGGTACATAGGGTGAGGGCCGAAAGGGTCCCAAGCACGAGGATTTCCATCCCCTTGGAGGTGGGGTGTGCCCCCCTCCCGGCATGTGGGTGTGTTCGCCAAGTGCAAAGCTCTCTGAACCCTGTCATTTAGGGGATTTTAGGGAGGTTTCATTACACAAGCAAGATGGATTAAATCACCGGCCACTGGTGATCTCCTCAATCTCCAGCCTCTCTCTCCACTAGCCAGAGGTTGTTGGGTGGGGCTCAGAGTTCTAAGTTTCCAGTCAAGGGTTGCTGTCCTTGTCACCAGCCCTATGCAAAAGCTAGACAGGGGCCCATCAAGAGTTATTGTTAGAACAAAAGATGTGCTTATCACTCTTACCACTCAGAAAATTCCAAGTGTTTTAGGAGCTCTGTACCAGAAAGTGGAGACAAAGACCAAATCTCTCTCTCTAGTACCATAATACATTAACTCTTTCTTCCTTTTTCCATTTTTCCACAGACTACCTTGTAAGTAATAGCTCTCTACTGTGACCTAGTACCTTTAACGGCTCTTCTCACACTACCTCTTATAAGAAACTTCTCCCATTTCTCCTTCCCTTCCCTCTACCTTTCCCAAGTTTGTACCAGGTAACAGGCAAGATTTAGATCATTACACATTTTCAATTAGACTTACTTTGTTGTCTGCTCTGCTCAGACTATCTGCTGTGTGTAAACTCTGCATGCTAGAAGTAGCTATTTAATTTTGCTCCTGACATTTTGTGTAAGAAAGAATTGCTTACAGGTTCAGTGTCTCTAGAAAGACCATTCCTCTGGGAAGAACATATCTGTTGCTCAATGTTCATTGACTGTTTTACTTTTAAAATCCTCCCATCACCATTCCTGTATACTGTCAAGGGTACAACTTTGCAGTCTAATGTCTACAACTAGTGAAAATTAAAGCTTAGCCTCTGCCTACATAAAAAAGTATCCCTACCTGAAGATACACAGTCCCCTCAGAATCCTTTTGCTCTGATTCTCTGTTCACATAAATGGGTTCTATATATGTAACCTCTTCCCAAAAAGAAGACACCCAAAGATAGCCAAGGGATGCAGGATAGACAACTAAACTTCATTCTGAATTGAATCACCAATGTCTTTTATTGCCTCGTTCTCACATTTTTAAAATTTTCTCCTTTCAGTGATAATAACCTTGTTAAAAACTGACCTTCAAGATAGGGGACAGCAATTGATCAGTTTGCTAGTCCACTCTCCCATCCACCAACCAACGTATTTCATTTATTAGGATACAATTTTTAAAATATTCTGTCATCTCTGGAATCAGGATTTATTTTAGTCAATCACAGCATAGTTTAAGTAACAGTACCTTTTTCTTTCTTAGTGGTATATAAAAATAAGGATGCATCTTAGATTTGATAAGTTCCTCTCCCAGCAGCCTCTGGCTGACCACCAGAGATAACCCATGTAAAGCACTTAGCATTGGATATGGCATACAGGAAGTATTCAATAAATTTGCTGTGTTCATCATCATGTTTCTAAACAAATAACAGAAAAGTTAAAAATAGACATAGATTAAGTTAGAGTTCTGATGCATTCTCCTTATTCAACTTTTTCTGAGTGCCTTTTGTTTATTTGTTTCTGTCCTAATTTTCTATACTTTGCATTTGTCTCCATGTGCGAGACCACTGAAAAAAAAAATCTGATGCAACTGCTAAAGGTTGTGCTAAATGATCTGGCTCAGAGTATCCAAACCTGACAGATTAGGATCTTTTCATATCAAAGGACTTTAATATCCTTTGAGATCCTGTAAGATCCTTTCACTAGCTACCAAATCAAAAGACTATTTGGATAACAGACTATAAAAAAATCTCACTAGATAACAGACTATAAGACAATTCCACAGTTAGGAGTCTTTGAAAATGGCTCAAACTTCTTTTTAAACTAGAAGTACCAAGTCATAATTTCAAATGATATGTTATTTTTCTTCCACATTCTCCTACACCTTGCCATTTTTTTCTCTCTGTCTCCATACACAGTAACCTGAAATGTATTTCTACTTAAATCAGAGAGCAGTCAATTAAATTTAAAAATTGTAGCCCAATTTTGTTTGCCTGATCACACATTACTTGTACTCATTTTTACTTTATACTGTATCATACAGTCATTTCAGCAAAATCATTTTACTTCTTGATAATGAATGTGCTAGTATAAGAAATATCCACATTTTAAAAGAAGCTCAGCATCGGTAATTATTAGAGAAATGCAAATGAAAACCACGAGGTATCACCTCACACCAGTCAGAATGGCTATCATCAAAAAGTCTACAAATGATAAATGCTGGAGAGGGTGTGGAGAAAAGGGAACCCTCCTACACTGTTGGTGGAAATGTAAATTGGTGAAGCCACTATGGAAAACAGTGTGGAAATTCCTTAGAAACCTAAAAATAGAGCTACTATATGACCCAGCAATCCCACTCCTGGGCATATACCTCAAAAAGACGAAAACTCTAACTTGAAAAGTTACATGCACCCCAATGTTCATAGCAGCACTATTTGCAATAGTCAAGACATAGAAACATCCCAAATGTCCATCAATAGATGATTGGCTTAAGAAGATGTGATATATATACACAATGGAATATTATTCAGCCATAAAAAAGGAATGAAATAATGCCATTTGCAGCAACATGGATGGACCTAGAGAATATCATAGTAAGTGAAGGCAGACAAGGACAAATATTATATGATGTCACTTACATATGGAATGTAAAAAATAATGCAAATTAATCTATATACAGAACAGAAACAGAGTCACAGATACAGGAAAAAAAGGTATGGTTACCATGGAGGAAAAGGAGGTAGAAAGGGATAAAGAAGGAGTATGGGATTAAGAGATACAAACTACTATACAAAAAATAGGTAAGCAACAAGAATTTGCTGTATAGCACAGGGAACTATATTCAATATCTTATAATAACCTATAATGGAAAAATAATCTACAAATATATATATTATATATATATAACTGAATCACTTTGCTGTACACCTGAAACTAACAAAATATTGTAAATCAACTATACTTTAATAAAAATGTTTAATAAGAAATATCCACATTTTAATGAAAAATACAGTACAGCTACAATATTTCTAAAAGAAAATAATACAGACAGTACAGTTTTATGGTATTTTATAGATGAAATTGTTCCTTTATTTTGCTGTTCATTTTAACCTTTCCCCTTTTTAAAATAACTTAATTGAAAGCATGATATAATTTCACCTCTGGTATATCAAAAATACACAACCAACTGTGGTAACATTATTCTGTAACATTCCTAGGTGAAAACTATTAAATATTGATTCAATCTGGACCCATGCCTGAAAAATGTTATTCAACAAACTTACATAAACCATAATTCTAACTATTTAATGTTGATGTATCATGTAGCTCTAAAAATAGAGAAATACTGGTTAGCAAATTATTTGTATAAATACAATATAACTCAATATATAATGCCAGTCGTTATGTTTAAGGCTACAGAAAAAAAAAATTTCAAATTACAAATCACATTTAATAGACATATCCACAATGTCTACATATTATATATTCCTTCAGTCTTTTTCTACACATATATACCTTATTTTTCAATTATTGGGATTATGGCAACATTATGTAGCTTGCTTTTTTTTTAAATTTCACAATTTAACAGCAGCAAATTTCCCTGAAGAGTATTCAAAAACATAAGAGTGCATAGTACTGTAGTATTATTGAAAAAAATCTGCAAGTAAGTGGGCCCACCGGTTCAAACCTGTGTTGTTCAAGGGTCAACTGTAATTACAGTAGTAAACAAGTCATTTAACCTTTATAGGTCATGGTGTCCAATTCAGAAATGGGTAATTTAGAGACAAGATTATCTATTAAGTCTGTTCAACTTAAAGATTCAATGATGACATGACCTCTATTTCCAGAATCCAGTTTTACACTCCCTGCTGCTGCACCTCCACCTTGGTGGTATTCCCTTGCTCCCACCTTCCACCCTTGACCTTACCCCACTGTCCATTTAAAATGTTCCTATCCTGTTCTCTTTCAGGCTTTTCTATGTGATCAACCATCTATATATGTAGTCTGAATGACAATAACTTTTAATGTACCTTCTTTGTGCTAAATTTACATTCAGGTACCTTGCATGGCTTAACGGAGAGATATTAGTGACGTGGAACATTCAGGCACGGAGGCTTGGGGAAGAGCTCTCAGCCTATCTGCTTACATCTTCGGAAAGCATATGGCATGAGGCATGACTGCATTTCTACTCTGAAATAATATGTCTGTAGTAAAGATTATTAATATCATTTTATAATTTTACGACTCTCATTTCCATAATGATCACCAGTAGAAATAACACAGACTTTTTAGAGTCACACCAAAAAAAAAAAAAGTTATACTGATAAGTCCTTCTCAAATATATTCTGATGAGGAAAGGTTTATGTTGTTTGGGGGTGGGTTTTTTTTTGTTTTTTTTTTAATTGAGATATAATTGACACACATTTTATTAGTTTCAGGTATACAATATGATAATTCAATATTTGTATCTATTGTGAAATAATTACCATAATAGTTCTAGTTAACATTCATCACTACCCGTAGTTAAAATATTTTTTCATGGGATGAGAACTTTTAAGATCTCTCCTAGCGACTTTCAAAATACAATACAGTACTATTAACTATAGTCACCGTGGTATACATTACATCCCCAGGACTTACTCATTTTATAAGTCTAAGTTTGTACCTTTTGACTACCTTCACCCACTTCACCAAACCCTATCCCCGGCCTCTGGCAACCACCTATCTGTTCTCTGTATTTATGAGTTCAGTATTTTTTGTGTTTTGTTTTTTGGAGATTTCACATATAAGTGAGATCATACACTATTTGTCTTCCTCTGTTCAATTTATTTCACTTAGCATAATGCCCTCAAGGTCCATCCACACTGTCCCAAATGTCAAAAAAAAAAAAAAAAAGGTTCTGTTTTTACTTTTGTATTTTCTGCTTTCCTCACGCTAGTCTAGTTTTTCTTAAATATTTACATAAATTTATGTAATAACTTCACTTTGGACTGAACAGATTTGCTTTTATTTTCTAAGGATTTGATGACATGTGTTGAGATTATCTCACTGAGATGCAATAAATTTAGCTTATGTTCCAAATGTAATCCACCAAGTTATAACATGATTTAAAATGAAGTCAGTAAAATAAAATTCCAATTTTCTAGTGAATATGTATAATTATTAAGGATAGGATCTTAAATATTTTCTGATTGCCTACCTGTGCTGAGAGTTATGGGGGAGCAAAAGCAGTTAAAACCAGTTTTCTGTCCCAACGAGTGTACATGCTGGTAAAATAGAGAGACCCGTGCTCACCTAACAATAACACAAGGTAGAATAAAATGGTTCTTTAAAGAAAAATAAATGAATTCTGTAGAGGCACAAAAGTTTTAGCATTAAAGGATATACAGATAAATAAGGGGATTAAAACTGTAGCTCCAATACCCTTCCAAATTTTAAGGTACTTCTTTGAGCAATAAATAAGGGAAAAATTACCCAACCATGTCCTTTCAAAGGTACACTGGAGACTATACTTCCTGTAGCACTTCTGTACAAATGAGCCCTGACTAGCAGTGGACCACTGCTTGCTGTTGAGGAGATTCCTCAAGTAACTGTGAAGACTAAAATGGAAAAACACCAGGCGAGGCATGGTCATACAGAGCAATTCAATTGGTGAAACATGGACTAGATAGCTACATACAAGGTCAGGTGGAAGGAACAACTTGGAATGCTATTAAGCAACAGAATTAGGAAAACTACAGGTTCGTTATTAAACCAACTTTTATTTAGAGCCTTTGTGCAAAACACTAGATCAATGAATAAAATCCAGGAAACATGTACTCTGGGAGACTGTCTCCCATGTTATATATTCATGGTCTAAAAATAATAATAATGAATTCAGAGAGCAATCCTTCACTCATTCATCCTGTAAATGTCCCATGTATTCAAAACAAAACAAAGCAAAAGCCTTCTGCTCTGAAACGACCTTTATAAAACACCTCAGCTGGTATTCCTGGTCCCTAATATCAAGTGCTTTTTCATATCTATAGATTATTCACATAATGAAATGCAATCACCCTTTTCCTTAATGTTCTTTTATCACTTTTTTGGTCAAAAACTTTAAAACTTCCGTATACTACAAAATCAAATTGAAACTTCACAAGGTGGCATTCAAAACCCTCCATCTCTCTAAACATCCAATCTGTTTCCTATTACCTTCCCAACAGGAATTTTCTGTTCCCAACTCAATGCCCTCCTGATACTACAAGCACATTATCTTCATTTACATCTATTGACATCTGTTTTTCTATGGTCATCTTAACACAACAAATCCTTTCCCTCCTATCCAAACTTTTTCCAGCTCAACTCGAGCACCATTCCTTCCAGAAAGTCCTCCTGGATCATCCAAATCCATACTACTTTCTTCCTTATTGTGTATGATTCATTTTGGTAATGAATCTTATACTGTTTTAAATTACTATCTGCTGTTTTCATACCAACTAGGTTAGAATTTTTAAAGTCAGATGGTTTATCGTTTATTTATTTTGTACTTCCTAGGATATTTAGTATACCAGCTGTTGGAATAGTAAATATTCAAAATGTATGTGCTGTTTTAAATTCATCAATAAAATCATCTGGTCTAACAAATTTCTTTACACATGAAAAACAGGACAAAAAAAACAGGACAAAAAGTTAAATAGCTATTGCAAATCACAAACAGTTTGAGAGCCAAGTCCGAAAGCTAGAATTCTGTATTCAGGTTACCAAGAATCCTGCAGAGGGTCCCTAAAAGGGTACAAGGAAAGATCCCTTATTTTTCATGTATTACTGTTAAAAGTTTGGCTCCTATGATTTAAAAAGTAGCTTGAATTCAAAATGTGAAATGACCATCATAGTTAAATGTAAAGTAATATTTGGGCAAAATTAGCTGTTTTGAAGCCTTTTGAATGGTTTATATTTTGTTTTTTTTAACCAACATATTATTGTAAGGGCCATACCTGCAACAACTCCAAACACATATACTAATTAATATCAAATGACAGTGTAACATACAAGGAGTTTTACCATGGACACATGACCTACCCATCATATTTTGCCCTATCTCACAGTACTGTATCTACTTGACTAGAAAATAAAAGGCCACATAAATTCACACTAGTCAATCTGTTTTCTAAAATATTTTGGAATAAAGGACATAAATTCATCTGAGAAGATAACCAGTACACAAAAAATCAGGTTCAATGTGATACAATTAAAATTGGTTACCACAAAGAGCTGAAACATTAGGAGTGTTAGAAATTACAGAGAGCCTTAGGAGTATTAGGAGTTACTGAGAGCCTTTTAGCAAAAGAGGGCTTGCCCAACTGCTATTGTAATGACAAGGAAAAATTTTATTTCTTAATGATCTCATCTGGAACACATTATATTTGACAGCATATAAATGCTGTCAAATATAATAGGCACATAAGGAATACCAATTATGACCGCCCTCGCCCACAAATAAAAAATGACTTTTGAGCACAACTCCGTTTTTAATGCTTTTTGGTACTCTTTTTCCATTTAGGAATAATCTAGTACATACAACAGTTCATGGAAAACTCAAACACTTAACTATCTCAGTGAAGAGAGGTAGAAAGAAAGTCTATAAACTTCACTTCTGATCCATTTGAAAAAATTTAAATTTGGAGAGAAAAAATCAATTAATTCTTAAAGTCCCTACACACTAGAAATAAAATTCATTCCACACTTTCGTATTTGACAAAGACAATAATATCAAACAGCAGCCCACGATTCCCGGAAGGAGTCATGTCAATTGCTATTTCTTAAATTAATTCAGTAACCTATAATAATGTGAGCTCTTTATACATAATGTCTATCAGTAGGCAATGCAAAAATTTCAGAATCACTGCTGGTGCCGAAGCTCCAAAAAGATAGGTCTAAGTAGTTCCTTAATTCCTACTTCACCTTGTGTCTGCTGCTTATTGCAGTATCATAAAAATTAAAACTATACCAGGTATGGCTTGCAAGAACTCCAATTCTACAAATTAAATGCAAGTTTAACCAACATTTCTTGTAATATCTTATCAGTCATGTTTTTAAGCTAAGACACTACAAGTCTGTGAAATTTCTTATACCAACTATAGTTTAGTGAGTTCACGTGTGCTCACACAGTTCGTTCTTTAGTTACTTAATAGGAAGGGTGCAACGGTATTCTTTAAGACTCCAAAGGTCTTTAAAAATGGAAAATGCTCAAATTTAAAGGATTTATCTGTTATTTTCAAACTCTCTTCCTCTACTTTCACTATTTCTGAATATGTAGGTGCCCCAAACAAAAAGACTGTCTGAAAATTCAGGAACAGGAAACTCCAACCGTATCATCTTAACAAATAACGCCACATATCAGAGTATACCAAAAAAAAAAAAAAAAATGTATTTGGAACAATGCACTAAAAACTTTGATTAGAGCTTCACACTCAAGTGTCTAAAGAATTCTGAGCATTTTACATGATACTACTCCATAAATTCTAGAGAATGATTAATAAAGTATAATATTACAGAAATAGTATGTCTAAGACCAAAAGAGATTAGAATATTTCATATTTATATTTTTACATTAGTTATTTATCCAATTACAAATGTAAGTTAAATGAAGATAAACATAAATTGTAACCTAAACACATTCTTTGAATTTTCCTTCTACATCAGTGTCTTCCTTCCAATCTCCCTAGCTCTACGTGTTATACTACCCCAGGGCCCAGCTACTTGCTACTAGCTTTTGTGTAAGCTAAGGGAAGAGCTAAGATCTCTTCTCTTTCTCTGTTCACTATCTAACTCAGAGGTCAGCAAACTACTTCCTGCAAGCCAAATCCAACCTACCACCAATTTTTATAAATAAAGATTTATTAGAACATAGCCACACCCATTTGTTTAACTATTGTCATAGTATTTACCAATACCAGGGCAGAGTTTAATGACTGCAACAAAGACAACATGGTGCATCTGAACCCCTGTCGAGAGGAACTCACTCAGATCCACGACTTTGTATGTGCACCCTGAGAGCTCCTCAAACTCCATCTTCAGTCTGGACCCAGACTTGCATTCCAACTTTTCAGGCCAATCTACTCTCACATTTCTGATAGGCATGCAAATTTAATATGTCTAAAACTGGAAATTTGATTTCTACCCAACCCCACCTGCTCCTATGCCTTTCAGTTCTCAACACATCAGCATTCATCCAATTGCTCGGGCCAAAGTCTTCAGAATCATCTTTGATTCCTCTCTTTCTCTCACATTTCTCTGACATCCTTATCCCAACCACCAAAAAAATTATATTCTCAAAATATATTCAGAATCTGGCCACTTCTTGCCCACTCCAATGCTACCACTCTAACTCAAGCCACAACCATTTCTCACCTGGACCATTACAATAGCTCCTGACCGCTCCCTATTGCTGCTCTCAGCCCCTTACATTCTATTTTCACAAAGCATCTGGAGTGATCATGGAATCCCACTGCTGAAAATACTTCAAATGCCACACAGGGTATAACCATCAAAGCCCTTCAGGATCTGGCTCCTTTGGTTTCTCCACATGGGCCTCCTTACTGTCAAGCATGGTCCTGCCCAGTTTCTTTGCACTTACTGTTCTCTCTGAAAAATTCTTCCCTCCAGATACTGAGCTGGCATGCTTCCGCATTTTATTCAGGTCTCTGCTCAAATATTACTTTAAGCTAGAGACCACCTTCCTCAATCACTCTCTCTGAATTAGTGACTCCTGTCAACTCTATATCCCTGTAGTTAGATGCCCTGGGAAACAGACTCCAAGACTGTGAGATTTGCATGCATTTAGGGGAACACTTTCAGGAACAACATCTGGAAGGGAGTGAAGAAAGTAGGACAGGTAGACAGAGAAGTTGAACTGCAATGCAGTCGTAATGGAGGCTTCGGTCAAAGCCACTGGAACCTTGAGTGGGAATGGCACTTCAGAATTTCCCAACTGAGGCAAGAACCTGAGAGGTCTTTGAGTCCACATATTGGTGCATTATGAGATGCAGGGTACTTCCAGAGAGGGCATAATTTTGTGTAAGACACATGAGAATGTGCTTTAGGGAAATTAGGGAAATGTAATACTACGTTACACAGTGACAGAACACCTATAACTAAAAAGACAGAGAATAACAAGTGTTGACAAGGATGTGGAGAAACTAGAACCCTCATAAATTGCTGGTAGAAATGTAAAATGGTACCACAGCTGCATTGGAAAACAGTTTAATAGTTTCTTTAAAAGTTCAACATAAACTTATCACACAACCCAGCAATCACACATCTAGGAATCTACCAAAACAAACAAAAATATATGTTTATGAAAATACTGGTAAAGAATATTTATAGCAGCATTTTATAATACCTAAAAACTGCAAATAAACCAAAGATCCATCAAATGGTGAATAAATTTTAAACATGGACTACATCCATACAAGGAATACTATTAAGCAATAAAAAGGAATGAAATATTGGTATCTGCTACAATATGGATGAGCCCCAAGAACATTATGTTCAGTGAAAAAAGCCAGACGCAAAAGACAATTTACGATTCCATTTAAATAAAATGTCCATTAAGGGCAGAAAGCAGATTGTTGGTTGCCTGGAGCTGGGGGTAGGAAAGAGGAGTGACTGCAAATAGGCATGAGGAATATTTTGGCATTCATGGAAATGTTCTAAAACTGGATTGTGGTGATGGCTGCACAACTCTCAGAATTCATGAAATATCATTGTTTTCCACACTTAGCATGGGTGAATTTTATGGGCTGTAAAGGAGAAGGACAAAAAAGATTGTAGGCTAAGTGACTCTTAAATTAACTAAAGTAATAGTGTAAGGATGGTAATGGCTAATACTCACTGAGTTTGTTAGGGGGTCAAAAATTGTTCTACGAACTTCACTTGTGTTAACTCATTTAATTTTTACTATAATCCCATTAAACAGGACCTATTTCACCCTCATTTCAGAGATGAGGAAACTGAGGCTCAGGGAAATTTAAGTAACATGCTCATATCACAGAAGAAAATATATTAATATATTAATTGACTCATACTCATAAAAATAAATCATTCTACCTTGCAATGCTAAGTAACAGCCTTTAGCTAACTTACCAGCAAAACCAGAAAATAGCACGATATGTACCAAATGTGTATAAACATGGTAAGTTTACCATAAACAAAATATTTAAGATGGTCCAATAAGTGACCATGTTGCAACACTTCTAATTATCTCCACTAGCCATTGAAACCAGTAATGAATATGTCATTATAGGACTGTCTGGTCAGTAAATGGTGCATATTCAGTGAGAGAATTATTGTAAACAAATAAAGAGAACACCTATGATCTTGTCTACTGAATCAATATATTCATACAGATACAGAAATATCACTATAGTTCATGTAAATACAACTTTATTCTCTAAGAATAAGGCATAAACATACACAAACACACACACTGAGTCACATACACTCTGTAATAAAAATTCTAGTGCAACGTGTCACAAAATCGAAGGCATATCATAGCTCCTATAACTGAAAAGTACGAGACAAGATGAGATGACAGTGTGTTTTATCTTTTTCATATGAAAGTTTAGTTATAAATTTCACAATGCAGTAAACTTGAATGGAAAACTTGGGGACAATAACTTCTCGTGCATCTTCCAGTAAAACATTCTCAAATTTAGAGATAGTTCTAGATAAGAAAGCTGATAAATGAACTACCTTGTATGTAGTTAGTATTTTTTTAAAATTAAAGCACCTCATATAAATGATCACCAAGCCCATATATTTGACGATAATTTAATTTTCCAGCCACACAATCCTCAGACTGTGGAGGAAACAGGATGTGTAACTAAAACCAAATTCACCTTCAATACTTTTCCAAGCTAAGACAAAAATCCACGTCAGCTTTCTGTCTAAATGATATATTGATATATTGATGAAAGCTAGAATAAAAATGGTGCTTAAAAATGTACCATTTATAACTGAGAATAAATGTTTCTAAGTGCTGACAAGCTTCAGTCAGTTAAATTGCTTTTACATGGAAATATTTTTCCCTAAATGTTTCCTCTAGTATTTTTAATAGAAAAATTTGTAATTAATGTTCCTAACTAATAATTAAACAACTCTTTTTGTGTATTGGCTATACAAATTAGTAATGTGAATATATAAAGCATTCATTTAAAGTTGAAGAAACCATCCCATAAGAGAAATGTAATTCCTATCTTTAATTCTCTTAGAGTGTAACATGTCTGCCTAGAAAGCTATGCATCAATAATAAATTTATCATTCAATATGGATATCAGCCCATAGCTAAAAATTTGCAGATCTATATAACCAAGCACATTAAGTAGTCCTCCTGGGTAACATATAACCATGAGTAACTCTCATAATTCAACACACACTATGTAAGAAACATTACAACAGCATGTGTTCATTTTGAGTCCCAATCCAATTTTATAAGAACCTGTAGATGCTGTCAATGTAATGAATTAAACAACCAATTTGCACTAAAAGGGCCGGGGGTTGGGGGTAGGAATGACCTAAAGTGTATCTTAACCTCTATAAAACCTCTGTTGGTATTATTTTAAGATACTGGTATAACTTTCATTAAATAATCTTTTGGTCTCTATAAAAATTCTTCGAAATCTCTGAAAATAATATACCACAAAAGCTTGCTTCTGAAAGTAACCAGATTCAATACTCAGGTTTAGAGCAACTACATTTACCACAATGAATTTAAGTGGGAAAAGTAACTATGCTGGACTGCTACAAGATTGCTCTCCCAATTCTGCATATAACTAGAAAAGTGAGCAAAATATATAAAGCTATTTCAGGTATTGAACAAAAGGCAATACAGGCCTGTGAAACAAGAGAAAGGAAACAAATCAGGTGCTAAGACTGCCCATATTTTATCCTAAAGGCGAAGTCCAATCTGTGGTATAAGGATGGGGAACCCAAAAAGAACCTCAGAGACTGCATAAGTTAAGAAACAAAAGTTACTCTTTGGGGAGGCTGAGATAGCCAGAATTTGTGGGGCTGGTTTAAAAAAAAAAAAGGTGGGGGGAGCTTTGCAAAAAAAAAAAAAAAAAAAGCTGCAGTAATTGGCATTAATCCTGACAGGCTTTGAGTACCCATCTGTGCTGAATAGGGTGAAACTCCAAGAGGCCAAGTGAAGAACAACAAGAAAGGAAAGAGCAATTTCAGGGGAGTTGTAAACTTAACAATTTCCAGAATGTAGAGACCTTGTTTATACCCAGGGCATTCTGTAAAGACTCTAGAAAGGTCTACTACTCTTAGTAGTGAGGCTAAACTAGCTCTAGAGTAAATACTACCATAGATCATGGAAATATAAAAAGCATGAAAATGAGCCTCAAAATGATTAAACTGATCTGTAAATAAAGGTTAAACCTTATTTAAAGGAAACCATAAAATTCAGCTAAAAAATATAAATCCTAATGCTCATTACCTATCCAAAAAAAAAGAAACAGGCAAAAGGCAGGAAAACGTTACCTATAACCAGGAGAAACATTGGTCAATAAAGATAGATCCAGAATTAACACAGATAAAGTTAACATAAAAGGAATTTAAAATAGCTATTAAAATAGGCTTGATAAGATTAAAGACTTAAAGGAAAATATGAATATAATAAGAGAAAGGGAAGATACCAACACAAACCAGATTAAATGTCTAAAGATAAAAAATATAATATTTGACATAAACATTTCACAGGATGGGATTATCAGCAATTAAGCACTGAAGAAAAAAATTATCAGGGAACTGAAGACTTAGCAATATAAATTGTCTTAACCAAAGTATGAAGGGAAAAGGCAAAGAAGTGAATACAGCCTCCGTAACATGTGACAGTATCAATTAGCTAACGTTTGTGTAATTAGAGTCCTAAAAGGAGAAGGAAAAGAGGGTTAAAAAAAATTTAAAGAAACCATGTCCAAAAATGTCCTAAATTTAATAAAAACCATCTACCTACAAATCTAAGAAGTTCAAAGCCCAGGCAGAATAATTATAAAGGAAAAAAAAAAAAACCACAAGATATGTTATAACCAAATTGCTAAAAGCCAGTAACAGAAAACATTAAAAGCAGCCAGGAAAATATAAAGATACATTATGTACACAGGAACAAAGATAAAAATACCACAGACATCATGTCAGGAACTATGCAAGCCAGAGGAAATGGAATGCCATTTTTAAAATGCTCAAAAAAAAAATTAATGAAACTAAAATTCTGTATCCAGCCCAAATGTCCCTCAAAAATAAACAAAAAATAAAGGCAGATGTGTTCTTGTCAGCATACCTATATTTTTAGGAAACACGGAAAGAAGTTCTTCAAGTAAAAGAAAAATAATACCAAGATAGAAACTTGCATCTACATAAAGGCATAAAGAACAGTGGAAAGAATATAAGTGTAGTAAACCTAAGACTTTTTCCTAATTTTTAATCTCTTTAAAAGATAATTGACTGCGTGCAGCAAAAATAATGTCTTGTGGAGTTTATACACATGTAGAAGTAAAGTGTATGACCACAATAGCACAAAAGATGGAAGGGACTATGGGAAGTATACTAATGTAAGATAATTATAAGTGAAAAGGCATAAAATTATTTGAAAGTATACTATAAAGTGTTACTAATACATACCATACGTAAGGTATTAATGTACTAATATATATTAATCCATGCTGTAAACTTCAAAGTAACCACTAAAAAAGTAACAACATATAGCAATAGTAGAGATAAAATGGCACATAAAATGTACTCAACTGTCTCAAAAGGCTGCAAGAAAAGACAAAATTACAAACATCAAAAACACAAAGAGAAAAAAACAAACAGCAAGATGGCAGATTTAAGCAATTACATTATATAGAAACCTAAAACAGCTTCCCTAGCAGGGCTCCCCAAAAGAATTAAGCCCTAATGTCCTAAGGCATTTATCGTATGCAGTAAATTAACTTCTCCCCTCTGCACCTAGATTGTGACTTGCTTTGTCCCACACTCAGGAAAACTGGGAAAATATCCATTCAAACCATTTTCTGTAGGCTTATTCCTTTTGCAGAAGTCTAGCTGAGTGAGGCTAGTATGTATTCAATTTAAAGGCACAGATTGTCAGATTGTAAATAAAATAAAACCAAATATATGCTAAGTTAAATAAAATGAGCCCAAATATATGCTAAGTTAAACCCAAATTAATTATAAAAACAGACATTAAAAAATGATTTTTTTTTTTTAAGATTTATCATGCAGGGGCGGAGGGAGAAGATGGCGGAAGAGTAAGACGTGGAGATCACCTTCCTTCCCACAGACACAGTAGAAATACATCTACACGTGGAACTGCTCCTACAGAACACCCACTGAACGCTGGCAGAAAACGCCCGACCTCCAAAAAGGCAAGAAACTCCCCCCGTACTTGGGTAGAGCAAAAGAAAAAAGAAATAACAGAGACAAAAGAATAGGAACGGCACCTGCACCAGTGGGAGGGAGCTGTGAAGGAGGAAAGGTTTCCACGCACTAGGAGCCCCTTCGCGAGCGGAGACTGCGGGTGGCGGAGGGGGGAAGCTTTGGAGCCACGGAGGAGAGCACAGCCCCAGGGGTGCGGAGGGCAAAGCGGAGAGGTTCCCGCACAGAGGCTCAGCGCCGAGCAGCACTCACCAGCCCGAGAGGCTTGTCTGCTCCCCCGCCGGGGCGGGCGGGGCTGGGAGCTGAGGCTCGGCTTCAGTCGGATCGCAGGGAGAGGACTGGGGCTGGCAGCGTGAACACAGCCTGAAGGGTTTAGTGCACCACAGGTAGCCAGAAGTGAGTCCGGGAAAAAGTCTGCAGCTGCCGAAGAGGCAAGAGACTTTTTCTTGCCTCTTTGTTTCGCGGCGGGCAAGGAGAGGGGATTCAGAGCGCCGTCTAAACGAACTCCAGAGAAGGGCGCAAGCCGCGGCTATCAGCGCGGATCCCACAGCAACAGGGGCGCAGAGGGAAAAACGGAGAGACTCCCGCACAGAGGCTCGGCGCCGAGCAGCGCTCACCAGCCCGAGAGGCTTGTCTGCTCACCCGCCGGGGCGGGCGGGGCTGGGAGCTGAGGCTCGGCTTCAGTCGGATCACAGGGAGAGGACTGGGGCTGGCAGCGTGAACACAGCCTGAAGGGGTTGGCGCACCACAGCTAGCCGGGAGGGAGACTGGGAAAAGGTCTGCAGCTGCCGAAGAGGCAAGAGACTTTTTCTTGCCTCTTAGTTTCGCTGCGCGCAAGGAGAGGGGATTCAGAGCGCCGCCTAAACGAACTCCAGAGAAGGGCGCGAGCCGCGGCGATCAGCGCGGACCCCAGAGACAGGCGTGAGACGCTGGGGCTGCTGCTGCCACCTCCAAAAAGCCTGTGTGTGAGCACAGGTCACTCTCCACACCGCCCCTCCCGGTGGCCTGTGCAGCCCGCCACTGCCAGGGTCCCGGGATCCGGGGACAACATCCCCGGGAGAACGCACTGCGCGCCTCGGGCCGGTGCAACGTCACGCCGGCCTCGGCCACCGCAGGCTCGCCCCGCCTCCTCCGTACCCCTCCCTCCCCGCGGCCTGGGTGAGCCAGAGCCCCCGAAGCAGCTGCTCCTTTAACCCCGTCCTGTCGGGGTGGGGAACAGACACCCTCAGGCGACCTACACGCAGAGGAGGGTCCAAATCCAAAGCTGAACCCCAGGAGCTGTGCGAACAGGGAAGAGAAGGGGAAATCTCTCCCAGCAGCCTCAGGAGCAGCGGATTAAAACTCCACAAACAACTTGATGTGCCTGCATCTGTTGAACACCTGAATAGACAACGAATCAGCCCAAATTCAGGAGGTGGACTTTGGGAGCAGGAGATATTAATTTTTCCCCTTTTCCTTTTTTTTTGTGAGTGTATATGTATATGCTTCTGGGTGACATTTTGTCTGTATAGCTTTGCTTTACAATAGCTTTATTTTACTTCACTATATTATAGCCTCTTTCTTTCTTTCTTTCTATTTTTTCTCCCTTTTACTCTGAGCTGTGTGGACGAAAGGCTCTTGGTGCTCCAGCCAGGCATCAGGGCCGTGCCTCTGAGGTGGGAGAGCCAACTACAGAACACTGGTCCACAAGAGACCTCCCAGCTCCACGTAATACCAAACGGCAAAAATCTCCCAGAGATCTCCATCTCAACATCAAGACCCAGCTTCACCCAACGACCAGCAAGCTACAGTGCTGGACACCCTATGCCAAACAACTAGCTAGACAGGAACACAACCCCATTCATTAGCAGAGAGGCTGCCTAAAATCATAATAAGGCCACAGACACACCAAAATACACCACCAGACGTGGATGTGCCCACCAGAAAGACAAGATCTAGCCTCATCCACCAGAACTCAGGCACTAGTTCCCTCCACCAGGAAGCCTACGCAACCCACTGAACCAACCTTAGCCGCTGGGGACAGATACCAAAAACAACGGGAACTACGAACCTGCAGCCTGTGAAAAGGAGACCCCAAACACAGTAAGATAGGCAAAATGAGACGACAGAAAAACACACAGCAGATGAAGGAGCAGGCTCAAAACACACTGGACTTAACAAATGAAGAGGAAATAGGTAGTCTACCTGAAAAAGAATTCAGAATAATGATAGTAAGGATGATCCAAAATCTTGGAAACAGAATAGACAAAATGCAAGAAACATTTAACAAGGATGCAGAAGAACTAAAGAGGAACCAAGCAATGATGAAGAACACAATAAATGAAATTAAAAATACTCTAGATGGGATCAATAGTAGAATAACTGAGGCAGAAGAAAGGATAAGTGACCTGGAAGATAAAATGGTGGAAATAACTACTACAGAGCAGGATAAAGAAAAAAGAATGAAAAGAACTGAGGACAGTCTCAGGGACCTCTGGGACAATATTAAACGCTCCAACATTCGAATTATAGGGGTACCAGAAGAAGAAGAGAAAAAGAAAGGGACTGAGAAAATTTTTGAAGAGATTATAGTTGAAAACTTCCCTAATATGGGAAAGGAAATAGTTAATCAAGTCCTGGAAGCACAGAGAGTCCCATACAGGATAAACCCAAGGAGGAACACACCAAGACACATATTAATCAAACTGTCAAAAATTAAATATAAGGAAAACATATTAAAGGCAGCAAGGGAAAAAAAACAAATAACACACAAGGGAATCCCCATAAGGTTAACATCTGATCTATCAGCAGAAACTCTGCAAGCCAGAAGGGAGTGGCAGGATATACTTAAAGTGATGAAGGAGAAAAACCTACAACCAAGATTACTCTACCCAGCAAGGATCTCATTCAGATTTGATGGAGAAATTAAAACCTTTACAGACAAGCAAAAGCTGAGAGAGTTCAGCACCACCAAACCAGCTTTACAACAAATGCTAAAGGAACTTCTCTAGGCAAGAAACACAAGAGAAGGAAAACACCTACAATAACAAACCCAATACATTTAAGAAAATGGGAATAGGAACATACATATCGATAATTACCTTGAATGTAAATGGATTAAATGCTCCCACCAAAAGACACAGGCTGGCTGAATGGATACAAAAACAAGACCCATATATATGCTGTCTACAAGAGACCCACTTCAGACCTAGAGACACATACAGATTGAAAGTGAGGGGATGGAAAAAGATATTCCATGCAAATGGAAATCAAAAGAAAGCTGGAGTAGCAATTCTCATATCAGACAAAATAGACTTTAAAATAAAGACTATTACAAGAGACAAAGAAGGACACTATATAATGATCAAGGGATCGATCCAAGAGGAAGGTATAACAATTGTAAATATTTATGCACCCAACATAGGAGCACCTCAATACATAAGGCAAATACTAACAGCCATAAAAGGGGAAATTGACAGCAACACAATCATAGTAGAGGACTTTAACACCCCACTTTCACCAATGGACAGATCATCCAAATTGAAAATAAATAAGGAAACACAAGCTTTAAATGATACATTAAACAAGATGGACTTAATTGATATTTATAGGACATTCCATCCAAAAACAACAGAATACACATTTTTCTCAAGTGCTCATGGAACATTCTCCAGGATAGATCATATCTTGGGTCACAAATCAAGCCTTGGTAAATTTAAGAAAATTGAAATCGTATCAAGTATCTTTTCCGACCACAACGCTATGAGACTAGATATCAATTACAGGAAAAGATCTGTAAAAAATACAAACACATGGAGGCTACACAATACATTACTTAATAACGAAGTGATTACTGAAGAAATCAAAGGGGAAATCAAAAAATACCTAGAAACAAATGACAATGGAGACACGACGACCCAAAACCTATGGGACACAGCAAAAGCAGTGCTAAGAGGGAAGTTTATAGCAATACAAGCCTACCTCAAGAAACAGGAAACATCTCGAATAAACAACCTAACCTTGCACCTAAAGCAATTAGAGAAAGAAGAACAAAAAAACCCCAAAGCCAGCAGAAGGAAAGAAATTATAAAGATCAGGTCAGAAATAAATGAAAAAGAAATGAAGGAAACAATAGCAAAAATCAATGAAACTAAAAGCTGGTTCTTTGAGAAGATAAACAAAATTGATAAACCATTAGCCAGACTCATCAAGAGAAAAAGGGAGAAGACTCAGATCAATAGAATTAGAAATGAAAAAGGAGAAGTAACCACTGACAAAGATCTTTAACAAAATATTACCAAATCAAATCTAACAATACAGTTGATTCTTGAACAACATAGGTTTGAACTGCCCAGGTCCACTTAAATGCAGACTTTTTTTTCAAGAGTATATATTACAGTACTGTAAGATCCGAGTTATTGAATCTAAGGAGGCAGAACTGGGAATACAGAGGAACCAGGGATACAGAGGGCCAACTATAAATTATACTTGGATTTTAAACTACTCAGAGGGTCAGTGTCCTTAACTCCTGCATTGTTTAAGCGTCAACTATATATAAAAAGGAATATTAACGCATATATGTGGAATCTGAAAAAATTGGTATAGACGATCTTATTTACAAAGCAGAAATAGAGACTGATGTAGAGAACAAAAGTATGGATAACAAAGGGGAAAGGGGGGGTGGTGGGATGAATTGGGAGATTGGGATTGATATATATACACTACTGATACTATGTATAAAATAGATAACTAATGAGAACATACTGTATAGCACAGGGAACTCTACTCAATGCTCTGTGGTGACCTAAATGAGAAGGAAATCCAAAAAAGAGGGGATATATGTATACGTATAGCTGATTCACTTTGCTGTACAGTAGAAACTAACACAGTATTGTAAAGCAACTATACTCCAATAAAAAATTTTTTTAAATGATATTACATCAAGTATGGCTTATGCAGGAATGCAAGATTCGTTTAACATTTAAAAATCTAATTAATGTAACTCACATTAACAGATTAAAAGACAAAACCTTATGACTGTCTTGATATTGTAGAAAAGCATGTGACAACATTCAATACTCATTCCTGATTTAAACAAACAAAAAAAAAACTCTCAGCAAAGAAGAAACAGAAAGTGTGTCAGTTATCAACTTCTTGCCTGTCAGCTCCAAACTGTCCTTCTACCCTTCACTGTTCTGCTTTGTGATACTGAAGCTGGACCCTGTATCTTCTCATCTTTGCCAGTAGCCATAACATTAAGCTTTATTGGTAGAGGGTGCTAGAGGAACATTGCTCGAGTAAAGGACTTCTCTTGCTGGTTCCAGTATGCTTTATTTTCTTCTTGCTCATGTGGCAGCCACTAGCATGGGGGCACCCAGTGGCACTCACTCCCCAGCAGCTTTCAGCAGCACCCCCATAAGCCCACTGCAGCAAGTTCCACCAGCACCCCAGGTAGTTTCTCCAGCAAGTCTCACAGATGTCCCCAAACAGCAGTCTCCCAGAGAGTTTCAGTAGCACCCCATAAGCATCTTCCCAGTGGACACTGTCCACTCCTCAGGGATTGGCTCACCTCCACACACATCACAGGAGCAAGAGAATAAAGCACACTGAAACCAGAAAGAGAAGCCCCTTCCTCCTAACCCAAAGGAGGCCTCCCAGGGAGTTTTAGTGACACCTCTACAGGCTAATTCCCAGCAAGTCTCAGTAGGACCTAGAGGGCGGCTTACTGGATTAAACAAACAGTGGTACATCCATACAATGGAGTATTATTCAGCAATAAAAAGATATAAGCTATCAAGCCACAGAAAGACATGGAGGGACATTAAAAGCCTATTAAGTGAAAGAAGCCAGTATGAAAAGGCTATTTACTTTGTGATCCCACCTATATGACATTCTAGAAAAGCAATACTATTAGAGATAGCAAAAAGACCAGAGATTGCCAGAGCTTCAGGGAAGGGAGGAGGGAATGATGAATAGGTAGAGCAGAGGGGATTCTTAGGGACGTGAAACTATTCTGTTTGATACTGTAATGGTAGATACATGATATTATGCATCTGTCAAAACCCATAGGACAATATGAGGAGTAAACCCTAATGTAAACTATGGACTTGAGTATTGGTTCAATTTTAATAAATATACTACACTAATGCAAAATAAGAATAATAAGGGAAACTGTGTAGAGGGAGAGGGGGTATATGGGAACTCTATACTTTATGGTCGATTCTTCTGTAAACCTAAAGCTGCTCTTAAAAATATAGTCTATTAATTTTTAAAACATATACAGATACACTTTAAAACTGTCACCTAACTTCCGTGTGGTCGGCAGTATTCTAAGATGGCCTCCACCTTAGAGGATTCCTGCCCCCTGGTGTACACAGTCTATCCCCTGAGTATGGGCAGGACTGTAAATATGTTCACTCCCTGTATTAGATGACATTTTATGACAAGAGGTAAAAGGATTTTACAGATATAATTAAAGTTACAAAGTAGTTGACTTTAAGTCTCTCAAAAGGAGATTATTCTGGGCTAATCAGGTGAGCTCTCAGAAGGGACTAGGCCTTTCCTGAAGGAAGAGCCTCAAAGAGGCTCTCCTGTTGGCCTTAAAGAAAAGGGCCTCATGAGGGGGTCATGTAGCAAGGCCCTAAGAGGGCCTCTAAAGACTGAGAGCAGTCTCCAGTCAACAGCTAGCAAAAAAATTAGGACCTCAATCAGACAACCTCAAGAAACTGAATTATGCCAACAACAACACAAATATGCAAGAAGACCCCATGAGACCTCAGCCCAGGTAAGATCTTGATCTCAGCCTGTGAGATCCTGAGCACAGAATCCAGCTATACTGGACCCATACTCTTGACCCATGGAAACTGACATCCGTCATTTATGTTGTTTTAAGCCACTATGTTTGTGGGAACTTGTTACTTAGGGATGGAAACTGATACAGCCTGTTACACACTGACAAAACACCAAAGTCAACAAATTAGACTAAAAGAAGTCATTTGAGGCTTTTGTTTACTCTGAAAAATGAAATGAATTTTACAGTCATAAAAATGCAAATTACTTTATTTTGCATATAGCTGGCATTTGACATTTTGAAAAGCCAAATTATAACTAGCATATATGACACAACCACAGCCTGTTAAAAAAAAAAATCCACAACCAAGAAAATACGCAAGAACAAATCCATCAGGAAGCAACTTTTTAAGATGCTACTGAGAATTTTGCAAATGGTTACCAAGTGATAATTTTTTTAAAACAGACAGGTTCTGACCCAAAAAAAATGCCAACAGAAAAGTTTTAAAACTCTGCAAATAAAACCTGTCATGAGTCCTGGATTTCTGAATAGAAATTTACCATAAGCAAAGTCAATGTTCATGTCTTCCTATGTACCAATCTCTAGAATAGAAAAGTGAGGCCCAGCATAGTGGAACAGAAGATTAAAAACAATGAGCCCTCACAAGAAGCAACCTAAGTGTCCATCATTGGATGAATGGATAAAGAAGATGTGGCACATATATACAATGGAATATTACTCAGCCATAAAAAGAAACGAAATGGAGGTATTTGTAGTGAGGTGGATGGAGTTAGAGTCTGTCATACAGAGTGAAGTAAGTCAGAAAGAGAAAAACAAATACAGTATGCTAACACATATATATGGAATCTACGGAAAAAAAAAAAAAAGGTCATGAAGAACCTAGTGGCAAGATGGGAATAAAGACACAGACCTACTAGAGAATGGACTTGAGGATATGGGGAGGGGGTGGGGTGAGATGTGACAGGGTAAGAGAGTGTCATGGACATATATACACTACCAAATGTAAAACAGATAGCTAGTGAGAAGCAGCCGCATAGCACAGGGAGATCAGCTCGGTGCTTTGTGACCACCTAGAGGGGTGGGATAGGGAGGGTGGGAGGGAGGGAGACGCAAGAGGGAAGAGATAAGGGAACATATGTATATGTATAACTGATTCACTTTGCTATAAAGCAGAAACTAACACACCATTGTAAAGCAATTATACTCCAATAAAGATGTTAAAAAAAAAAAAAATGAGCCCTCACAAGATGATGCAACACATCTTATATCACAGAATTTAAAATTCTAGTGAAGCTCACCATTTTTTTTTAAAGTCTATATTCACTGATATGAAAGAGAATATTAAAAATTTAATATCTGGAGATTTTTATGACTTTCCTTTTATGATTGGTGGATAAGAAGGATGTTTGATTTTACTGTTTACTTTCTTATCAAATTAGTTTAAAAGATTATCAGTCTCATAGATCAAGTTTTTTTTTTTGTTTTTTTTGTTTTTAAAGACTGGCTTGGGGGAAGACTTTGCCGCTTCTCCATCTCCAGTGGACCTCAAAGCACTCCCTCTAAAGATCCACTCTTTTTTTTTTTTTTTAATTTATTTATTTATTTATTTATTTATTTATGCCTGTGTTGGGTCTTTGTTTCTGTGTGAGGGCTTTCTCTAGTTGCGGCAGGTGGGGGCTACTCTTCATCACAGTGCGCGGGCCTCTCATTATCGTGGCCTCTCTTGTTGCGGAGCACAGGCTCCAGACGCACAGGCTCAATAATTGTGGCTCACGAGCCTAGTTGCTCCAAGGCATGTGGGATCTTCCCAGACCAGGGCTCGAACCCATGTCCCCTGCATTGGCAGGCAGATTCTCAACCACTGCGCCACCAGGGAAGCCCCATTCAAGTTTTATCTTTCTTCCAACTTTATCATTCTATGATTCATCAGACTAAATTCAGAGCATTTGTATTAGACTATCTTATTAACATTAAAAAATAATTTTAAGGGAGGTTTATATAAGATGTTTAGCACAAAACAGTGTGTAAAAAATTAATGAATGGGAATGGGACTGAGGGTAAAAATTGAAATACTGGTCATATTTCATTTCAACCTGAAGAGTACTGAATAACTAACTATAAACAAGAATTTTTATGGTCAATCAAGGTTTAGAACTGATTAAGAAAAATTACTGAAGGACTTAGTTTCAATTGTATTTAAAAGTTATTCTACACATCACTGTTAATCAACTATACTTCAATTTGAAATTTATTTTAATTTATTTCAAGTTACTCGAATGAATGAATGGAAAAAGAAAATGTGGTATATCTATACAATAGAATATTACTCAACCTTAAAAAGAAATAAAATACTAATACATGCTACAATACAGATGAGCCTTGAAAACATTATGCTAAAATGTGAGAAAAGCCAAGAAACAAAGGTCCATGTGTTGTATTATTTCATTTATATGAAATATTTGTACTGGTTATATCCATTCTGGATATGGGAGACTCCTTTGGTGATGATGAAAATGATTTGGAACTTAACAGAGGTGACACAACATTGTGAATGCCAATGAATTATATACTTTAAAATAGTTAACTTTATATTATGTGAATTTTACCTCAACTAAAAAAAGTCAATCTAGTAAATCTAAATATTAATTACAATTATTAGATATAAATGTACAGAAAATATCTAATCCCAATTTCTATCAACCCTCAGCTGTTCGAATAAAAATCACTAGCACATGAACAGAAAATCATTAAATATCCCACTTCAGTACACACTGAAACTTTATACACATATTTTGAAAGGTCACCTGTACACTGCAGCAACAATTACAAAAATGCTCCATCCTGTGCTAGGCATATAATGAATAAAATTTGCAAAATCTCAGAAAATTATAGGTAATGACACACCATAGAGGTAGTTCACATAATTCTACTGAACAATATTCATGCTTTCTCTTTTTTCTACCAATTTAAATATCCATGAATGACTGTCAAATGCCAAGTCACAGCAAGACAAGATCTAGCCCAAATCTCGGAATCTGGTTTGGAGCACCTGGATTAGCAAACTAATCAGTCAAATGTAATATTAAGCATGTCAACCAAACATTCCACTTTCCCTTTGTCTTTGGAAATGCTCCATTAGATTTCCAAAGAGAAAAATAAAAGACAGTGCTTCATACAAAAGGTTTTAACCCCTGCTTTGAAAACACACATTTTACCACATAATTTTTTAATATGACTGGTTCAAGATAATTTTCCAGCAAGACTCAAAATATCCCCACCATAAAAAACACTTCAAAGTTGTTTTTCACTTTAATTTAAATAGATCTTCAAATATAAATCTTCTCTATAATTCTGAGAAATGCCTGCTTTGCTCAGTAGGCAATATCATATGTAATAAAGAAATTAGGTCACAATGGAGTTTTATACCTAAATAAACTAAGTAAAGCAGAATATGACATAATACATAGTATCTTTAACAGAATTACATAAGCACTAATTTTACATAAAATAATAAAGAAGATGCTAGACCTATACTGTCCAATACAGTAGCCATTAATCACAAATATCTCTTTAACTTTAAAGTAATTAAAATTACATAAAATTAAAGATTCAGAATTGGTTCAAGATGGCAGAGTAGAAGGACGTGCACTCACTCCCTCTTGCAAAAACACCGGAACCACAAATAACTGCTGAACAATCATTGACAGGAAGACACTGGAACTCACCAAAAAAGATACCCCACATCCAAAGACAAAGGGGAAGCCACAGTGAGATGGTAGGAGGGGCGCAATCACAATAAAATCAAATCCCATAACTGCTGGGTGGGTGACTCACAAACTGGAGAACACTTATACCACAGAAGCCCACCCACTGGAGTGAAGGTTCTGAGCCCCACATCAGGCTTCCCAACCTGGTGGTCCAGCAATGGGAGGAGGAATTCCCAGAGAATCAGACTTGGAAGGCTAGTGGGATTTGATTGCAGGACTTCGACAGGACTGGGGGAAACAGAGACTCCACTCTTGGAGGGCACACACAAAGTAGTGTGCACACCAGAACCCAGGGGAAGGAGCAGTGACCCCACAGGAGACTGAACCAGACCTACCTGCTAGTGTTGGAGGGTCTCCTGCAGAGGTGGGGGGTGGCTGTGGCTCACCGTGGGGACAAGGACACTAGCAGCAGAAGTTCTGGGAAGTACTCCTTGGCGTGAGCCCTCCCAGAGCCTGCCACTAGTCCCACAAAAGACTGGCGTAGGCTCCAGTGCTGGGTTGCCTCAGGCCAGACAACCAACAGGGAGCGAACCCAGCCCCACCTATCAGCAGACAAGTAGCTTAAAGTTTTACTGAGCTCTGCCCACCAGAGCAACACCCAGCTCTACCCACCACCACTCCCTCCCATCAGAAAGCTTGCACAAGCCTCTTAGATAGCCTCATCCACCAGACGGCAGACAGCAGAAGAAAGAAGAACTACAATCCTACAGCCTGTGGGAAAAACCACATTCACAGAAGGAGAGACAAAATGAACAGTCAGAGGATTATGTACAAGATGAAGGAACAAGATAAAACCTCAGAAAAACAACTAAATGAAGTGGAGATAGGCAACCTTCCAGAAAAAGAATTCAGAATAATGATAGTGAAGATGATCCAGGACCTCGGAAAAAGAATGGAGGCAAAGATCGAGAAGATGCAAGAAATGTTTAACAAAGACCTAGAAGAATTAAAGAACAAACAAAAAGAGATGAACAATATAATAACTGAAAAGAACACTACATTAGAAGGAATCAATAGCAGAATAACTGAGGCAGAGGAACGGATAACTGACCTGGAAGACAGAATGGTGGAATTCACTGCTGCGGAACAGAATAAAGAAAAAAGAATGAAAAGAAATGAAGACAGTCTAAGAGACCTCTGGGACAACATTAAATGCAACAACATTCACATTATAGGAGTCCCAGAAAGAAAAGAGAGAAAAGACCCAAGAAAATATTTAAAGAGATTATAGTCGAAAACTTCCCTAACAAGGGAAAGGAAATAGCGACCAAACTCCAGGAAGCACAGAGAGTCCCATACAGGATAAATCCAAGGAGAAACAGGCCAAGAAACATGGTAATCAAATTAACAAAAATTAAAGACAAAGAAAAATTACTGAAAGCAACAAGGGAAAAACGACTAATAACATACAAGGAACTCCCATAAGGTTAACAGCTGACTTCTCAGCAGAAACTCTACAAGCCAGAAGGGAGTGGCACAATACATTTAAAGTGATGAAAGGGAAGAACCTACAACCAAGATTACTCTACCCAGCAAGGATCTCATTCAGATTCAACAGAAAATCAAAAGCTTTACAGACAAGCAAAAGCTAAGAGAATTCAGCACCACCAAACCAGCTCTACAACAAATGCTAAAGGAACTTCTTTCTATGGGAAACACAAGAGAAGAAAAACACCTACAAAAACAAACCCATAACAATTAAGAAAATGGTAATAGGAACATACATATCGATAATTACCTTAAACATGAATGGATTAAATGCTCCAACCAAAAGACACAGGCTTGCTGAATGGATACAAAAACAAGACCCATATATATCCTATCTACAAGAGACAGACTTCAGACCTAGGGACACATACAGACTGAGAGTGAGGGGATGGAAAAAGATTCTTCAATATATGCAAATCAATCAATGTGATACACCGTATTAGCAAACTGAAGAATAAGAACCATATGATCATCTCAACAGATGCAGAAAAAGCTTTTGACAAAATTCAACACCCATTTATGATAAAAACTCTCCAGAAAGTGGGCATAGAGGGAACCTACCTCAACATAATAAAGGCCATATACAACAAACCCACAGCAAACATCATTATCAATGGTGAAAAACTGAAAGCATTTCCTCTAAGATCAGGAACGAGACAAGGATGTCCACTCTCACCACTATTATTCAAAATAGTTTTGGAAGTCCGAGCCACAGCAATCAGAGGAGAAAAAGAAATAAAAGGAATACAACTTGGAAAAGAAGAAGTAAAACTGTCACTGTTTGCAGATGACACAATACTATACATAGAGAATCCTAAAGATGCCACCAGAAAACTACTAGAGCTAATCAATGAATTTGGTAAACTTGCAGGATACAAAATTAATGCACAGAAATCTCTTGCATTCCTATACACTAATGATGAAAAATCTGAAAGAGAAATTAAGGAAACACTCCCATTTACCATTGCAACAAAAAGAATAAAATACCTAGGAATAAACCTACCTAGGGAGACAAAAGACCTGTATGCAGAAAACTATAAGACACTGATGAAAGAAATTAAAGATGATACTAACAGATGGAGAGATACACCATGTTCTTGGATTGGAAGAATCAATATTGTGAAAATGACTATACTACCCAAAGCAAGCTACAGATTCAATGCAATCCCTATCAAATTACCAATGGCATTTTTTACAGAACTAGAACAAAAAATCTTAAAATTTGTATGGAGACACAGAAGACCCTGAATAGCCAAAGCGGTCTTGAGGGAACAAAACGGAGCAGGAGGAATGAGACTCCCTAACTTCAGACTATACTACAAAGCTACAGTCATCAAGACAATATGGTACTGGGACAAAAACAGAAACATAGATCAATGGAACAAGATAGAAAGCCCAGAGATAAACCCACACACCTATGGTCAACTAATCTATGACAAAGGAGGCAAGGATATACAATGGAGAAAAGACAGTCTCTTCAATAAGTGGTGCTGGGAAAACTGGACAGCTACATGTAAAAGAATGAAATTAGAACACTCCCTAACACCATACACAAAAATAAACTCAAAATGGATTCAAGACCTAAATGTAAGACCAGACACTATAAAACTCTTAGAGGAAAACATAGGAAGAACATTCTTTGACATAAATCACAGCAAGATCTTTTTTGATCCACCTCCTAGAGTAATGGAAATAAAAACAAAAATAAACAAATGGGACCTAATGAAACTTCAAAGCTTTTGCACAGCAAAGGAAACCATAAACAAAACGAAAAGACAACCCTCAGAATGGGAGAAAATATTTGCAAACGAAACAATGGACAAAGGATTAATCTCCCAAATATATGAACAGCTCATGCAGCTCAATATTAAAAAAACAAACAACCCAATCTAAAAATGGGCAGAAGACCTAAATAGACATTTCTCCAAAGAAGACATACAGACGGCCACGAAGCACATGAAAAGATGCTCAACATCACTAATTATTAGAGAAACGCAAGTCAAAACTACAATGAGGTATCATCACCTCACACCAGTCAGAATGGCCATCATCAGAAAATCTACAAACAACAAATGCTGGGGGCATGTGGAGAAAAGGGAACCCTCTTGCACTGTTGGTGGGAATGTAAATTGATACAGCCACTATGGAGAACAGTATGGAGGTTCCTTAAAAAACTAAAAATGAATTACCATATGACCCAGCAATCCCACTCCTGGGCATATACCCCAGAGAAAACCATAATTCAAAAAGACATATGCATCCCAATGTTCATTGCAGCACTATTTACAATAGCCAGGTCATGGAAGCAACCTAAATGCCCACTGACAGACAAATGGATAAAGAAGATGTGGTACATATATACAGTGGAATATTACTCAGCCATAAAAAGGAATGAAATTGGGTCATTTGTAGAGACGTGGATGGACCTAGAGTCTGTCATACAGAGTGAAATAAGTCAGAAAGAGAAAAACAAGTATCGTATATTAACGCATATACGTGGAATCTAGAAAAATGGTACAGATGAACCGGTTTGCAAGGCAGAAATAGAGACACAAATGTAGAGAACAAACGTATGGACACCAAGGGGGAAATTGGGGGTGGGGCACAGGGGGATGAATTGGGAGATTTGGATTGACATATATACACTAATATGTATGAAATAGATAACCTGCTGTATAAAAATAAATAAATAAAATTCAAAAATTCAAAAAAATAGTAGAAGCCACAAGGGAAGGCTTCAGAAAATTTAAAAAAAAAAAAAAAAAAAGATTCATTTCCTCAGTGTCACGAATCACATTTCAAGTGTGCAATAGCCACATGTGTCTAGGGGCTACCATATTGGACAGATTTCCATCACTGTAGAAATAGCACTACAGAATCCACAGAGGTGGATTTACCATAAATTTGCTGCATGAAGCTTAGGCTTCAGGGTTCTTTCCTCTTGTGTCAAATGGTATGAGTCACAGTAGGCACCTTGGGGGTTCAGCAAAGAGGAAGGAGAATTGGTGGTACATTCAATTTGGGTTTAGTGAAATATATGTATGTGGTTCTCACTTATTTCCATGTGTAATTAATTATTGCCATCTGTTCCACTGTAGGAATGGCTTCAAGGAGTACACCTTTTTACCCACTGCACCAATTCACCTGGAGTCATGAAATGGAAGTACAGAGCCTGAGGTCTATGGAGACATATACGTGTCCCATGGAAAATGGAACTACAGGTATGTGATAAGTGGAGGAGAAAAAGTCTGAAATGTACACAGCTAGAAGCTAGTCTATGGTAAATTCTTCCATTCATGATATATGAAATAGTATAAGCAGATAATTCAGTTTTTAGTCAGTGCCTAGTCAAATCAGAAGTTCTCTCTTATTGGAGTTTAGTTGGTAAGGCTTATATAATTATAAATGCATCATACAGTTCTTTTTTCTTTTTATGGGCCTCCTATGAAATAGAACTTCTCAAACTCTCTTTGTAGAGCACAAACCTGTAGCAGTTCTACAAGCAACTGAGTATGTCTTTGAGTGAAGCTGCATGTTTTATACACTTCAACTATCAGTAATAAAAAAAATTTTGTTAGTCAGGCTACAGGAAAGACTAACTTATCTTTCTAATCTCTTTCCAGGTAATCATATTGTAATAGCCTTGTCACAGGGAGAGGCAATCAAAGACTATACATCCTACAGACGTAAATTTTTTAAAAGTATTTTACAAGTGTTATTAGTTCCAAAATGTTCATTTTTCTAAATATTATGATTATGTCATTGGCCACCTTTTAAAAAATCTGTCATCTGTTTTCTTTTTTCATTCTAAGTTTTAACTTCTGTACATCAATTCGTAATTTTGTATTTTTTTTGTTAAAGAGGACTCGCCCTCATAAAAAGTCTAAATTTCAGGTCCCCAACAAAACCTTAATGCCCCTGATGCTAGGAAATTATGTCTTTATCAAAATAAGTATTTACCAATTAGCAATCTCTACATTTTTGTTTCTTCATTCCATGCATTACATTTTATAACCCAGTTACATCACTGTCATTGAATCCCAGGATTTAAAAAGGTTAAATTGAAACACATGTGTTCCCCCTACTCTGGACCTTACCTGATATCTCTTCAACCTTCAGTTCCAAAAAAAAAAACCAACCAAAAAAACCTCACATCTCACTAGCACTAAACAAATGTCTTTCCTGGTAATTAGGTTACCATGAGTGCCTTTGAGCTTTGTACTGCTAATACCAGTGAAATTCTTAATATAATTACAGTTACAAGTATTCAAATGACTAAGACTTTTCTTTCAGTACACAATATATTGAACCAAATGCTGGCCTGAAAATACCAATTCATTTAAGAAAATAAAAAACAAAAATTGCAATCATCTAATTACCTTGACAAAATGTTCTAAATGATACCAACATTAGTAAAACTACCTTTATGTATTATGAAAATGCACTTACAGTATAAATATAAAAATGCCCAATAGCTAAATACCTTTTATACAAATATTCCCTAGGTTACATTTTATTTGTTTCATTTCATACCCTTTACACTTCATTAAGCCATACTTCAAATAACCTAATTTCTAATTATTGTATTGCAAAGATATTCTCAGCCTGAAATTATATCAAATAAATTGTAAAGCAAACTTCTCAAAGCCATACCACAGGTGGAAATCAAATGAAATATCTAATATCATATAAATGGCTTCAGTTTTAAATGGATTGCATTTATACAATTGCCTAGGCACACTTATTTCAAAGTGTTTTTGTTATGCCTCCCACAGCTGTAAAATAAAAATTATAGGTTATGTTAAAAAATTAAAGAACTGAATTCAGACTTGGAATGTAGGTATTCTAGTAGTTAACCCTGATAGATACAGTTACTAAAAAGAAAAACACTTCTTAACTACGAGGAATGGAAAGAGAAAACTTAGCACTCTTAATCAAAACATTTGTTCTATACTCCTAAAGACAAAAGATGGAATAGTGGTTTCCAGAAGCTGCAGGGAGGGAGGAATGAGAAGTCACTGAGTTACTGTTTAATGGGTACAGACTTTCAGTTTGGAAGGATGAAAAATTCTGGAGATGGATGGGGGTGACATTTGTGTAACAAGGAGAATATGTTTAATAGCACTGAAAATGGTTAACATAATTCATTTTATGTATATTTTACCACAAGAAAAAAAGTTTTAATCATGCTAAAGTAATTATACTTATATTTTTATATACACATTTTTTTTTTCTTTTCTGAGATTCAGCCTGAATTGGAAAGTACTTCATTATTAATAATAGCAGCTAAGCACTTAAGTTGTCTCAAGTCACAGCTAATACGATGGAGAAAATCAGTTTCCTGACTTCTGGCTCCATGAACTTTGTTCTCTAACACTATGCAAATTGAGAGATCACATAAGAAATTCCTAACTGTGACCAAGAATAGTTCTTTTGAAACATATAAAAAACTATTCGCACAAGTAAAGGCACAAGTGAATCTTTTTTAAAGTAAAAGATAGCTAAATGTACTGATGACTGCACTGAGCGTAAAGAGTTGATGGGGCAGGGCAGGTGTCAATAACAAATCCAGTGTTTCCGTTGTGAAAAGAAAAGAATTATGTCAACAGTACAAATATTCAATCAACTTCGAAGAATCTATCTTTATCATGTATACCATCATGTCCTGTATTATACAAAACCTACTGACAAATTCTAAGATGCATGATTATTTTTAAAGGGAGTTCTGATTCATTAGAATTTAATATTTACAAATCTAAGTACCATCTGTAGAATCTGATTTACATTAAGATACTTTCCACTCATCACAGTACCTCCAGCATCTTACACGGTGTTACACAGTCGGTACACAATAAATACCTTTTTAATTAGCAGGGAAGGAAGGAGAAAGAGAAGGAGAGAATTAAGGAAAAAAAGGAAGAGAGGGAAGGTGGGCGGGTTGGGGGTGTGTGGGGTTTGTTAGAATTTACAAACCATCATTTTCTAACAAACCATCAGGTAATATATATTCAGCCTTTATGCAAAAAGTCAGAGAGGCTAGGGACCAGAAGTAATGATAAACTGAGGATCAGTTCCCAGACTAGGCCGTGCTATTTTACAGATTTTATTGGTGATTTCTTTCTCTATTGCTTAGAGTTCAGAATTTAAATATATTAGTGATAGATACAAAGTACCTGATTAATGCCTTGGATCCATTACACCTGTGTAACTTGTGTATGATGTATAACTACACTATTAAAATTATATTTTAAATGCAGAGACTCTTAATACAAAGTGACTTTATATATTCCAAAATATTTTTCTCCATTGTACAGTTAAAACTTTATATTTTCCCTATTTTATAATAGATCATTTTAAAAGCCAACTATTAACCAACTCTATTACAAAAGCAAAACACTTGAAACAACTGCCATATTTCAACTTTATAACCTTTGTAAAAATATGTGCTTATTTGGGTCATAGAATTATGTCACTTTTGCTGACTAACAGGCAAAGATTTCTGTCAAGGGACTTTCAGGTTTATATGGTCTGATGCCATTATAAGGAATTACAAGGCTCAATGGCCACTAGTTGTGTGTACTTCTGGCATTGTCCTAAACTCGTGTCATTAGTCATTTCGTGAAGTCCTTCTAGCTTTCCTTCATCAACTGCCCTCTCAGGTTTCCCAGTTGTCATTCTTAAGATCATTTCACACAATAATTTGTCACCTTCCTATGTTTTTCAGTTAAACATTTATATACTTGATTCCTTAAAGATTTCATGTTTTGGCAAAACTAATCAGGAGAGGAAAAACATCACATTGTTGCCTATGGCATGTGAGGGTAAAGGCTGAGTGGTAATGGACAAGAGGGAACTTTCTGGGGAGATGGTAACATTATCTTGATAGAGGTTTGGGTTAACAGGTATACATATCTGTCGAAACTCAGCAAATGTTCACTTAAGATTTATGTATGTCCATTGTATTTCAATTTACCTCAAGAAGAAAAAATAATGGAGACTATTACTGAATTCTAGATGATATGCATGCTGAAGTATTTAGGAGGAAATGCCTGCAATGTACTTTGAAATGCATCATAAGATTGATTGACGGATGAATAGAGAGATGAACAGATGAACAGATACATAATTGAAAAATGTTCGCAAAAATAAGTGGTAGGTAAACTGGTATTCACTGTAAAACTTTTCCAACTTCTCTATGTTTGAAAATTTCCATAATAAAATGTTTTAAAATTTAGAAGATCATTATTCACAATCCTTTTACTTTAAAATTTATCCAGTAAAGAAAGAGGAATCAGCATATGTTCCCAAAGACTCTGAACTATGATCTTAGTTTCTTGTTTGCTTGAACATTTCAGGTATTTATATAAATTGATCCAAACAGTTAAAACTGGCTAAAAATCTTTTTAAATTAATTAAATGTATCTGAAAGGGCATCTTCTGGACCATGAAGGATAAGTGAAATTTTTCCAGATGGAGGAAGTTCATTCTAGACTATAGAAAATTGTGTACATAAGCATATAATACAAAAAATTTATTTTACAGCAAAAATCAACATATTTATGGTAGTTGCTTCTCGAATATATCAAGATATTTAAAATAAATGTATATATATTAGATCCTCCTTTTACTCTCTAATATACTGCTTTTGAAAGATTCTGCAATGTTTTCAGTTACCAATATAATCTAGGTGTCTCTTGTTTACCATTCAAACCAAGCTGCAAGTATTTTAAGTAACTGAAAGTATGACCACAGCTGATTTTATTACTTCTTTGGGATTTTTTTTCCATAACAAATTTTACCTGGAACTCACTACATGAAACACTGCTCTAAAGTGTTAAAATCCCAAGAGTGAATACCCTGGGATTAGAAAGGTTTCCTAGACCAGACAGCAAATAAAATTCAAGTGTCTCACATAGCAACTTAGCCCACTATAAAATGCGCAAAGGACAAATATCCAAAGTACTGTCTAAATTGTCTGTAATCTACTTAGATATTTTAAATATTTTGTATCTTCCTTTTTAAGGCATGTGGATGGTCCCATTTCCTTTAATGAGCAGTTTGCCTCTCTAACCAACTCCAGCAAAATTCTAGCACATGTGGGTTTACTTCAATGTACCTTATCTACAAAACGTAGGTATCACTAAATACTCACATGCTTAATATGAGGGTTAAATGAGAGTTCGTTTAAAAATAAAAGCAGTTAGGGCTTACTGTTCAATAAATAATAGTAATTAATAATAAAAATGTTTATCCACATGCATATTCACGCAACTGCACAGACATGTTTTTTTAATCTGGGCCATAAGCTCAGGTGAGTCAGAATTCATTTTATCATTTCAGTTTAGTTACAAAGTCCCAGCTCTTAGTCTCATTGCATTACTGATCACTTCAATGTCATGACGGTTTTTCATTTGCACCCTTTCAGATCCAAACTCCTTACTTCACTGCTCACCCAAGACTGGCACTCTTTACAGAGTTCACTAGCAAAGACCTTAAAATTCTTTTATCATTTATCCGTTAGTGGCTGAGAATAGAAATATCACTGGACCTTCACCTCAAATAATCCTCTAAAAAAATTCTGAGTGACTGAGTTGGGCCAGAGGTTCAGACTCAAGATGCTTTGTAATTTGTTTCAAACCATTTTCTATAGGTACTGTCAAATGATCCCCAGGCTGAATGAGATGGTTTTTGTTCTTAGGGAAAAAGTCAGGTCGGAAAGATAATATTAGGAGAGTTCTTAAGACTGAACACTGCATTATTAAAGGAGATGCAAAATATTCATAACTTCTAGGGAAAAGAAATTTCTAGGACAAAAAAGAAATGAAATAGAAAGGCTGATTTTGTCCATTAGTACATATAATAATGACTGTTACTATTTAATAGAAAACTACATTATCACTTGGAGATAGAAAATGATCTTTACTATTGATCAGCTTATTAATCTCCATGCTTTATTTCCACTAGGGAAAAAAGTATTTTTCATATTTACAATTGTTAATCTAGTTCAATATATATAAAGATTTCAAAACAGTTAAATCTTCCTTAATGCCCTAAGAGCAAAGACAGAGCCTAAGGCTTAGTTCCATTAGGCAAGTCCTTAACACTGACATATTCTTCTCAAGAAACATGTTTAATTTAAGATATAGGTATGAATCTTTTTTGCTGGCATGTTAATTATACTCATTTAAAACCTGAATGCTATTAGTACTGATTTGCACTTTTTCATATTTCATGATATGCTCTTGATACAAGTGTAGGCTGTGAGCAACCGCACTCAGGCTAAACTCCTCATCGGCTAAGACCCGTCAGCAGATTGTACACATGTGAACACATTGCTTTTTTTCATTTGCAATACGCTGAGAGTGATTCTCTTTTTGTTCCCTGATCTTGTATTTCAATCTTAATGACAATGATAGGGCAATTAGGACCTTATTTAGCAAATAAGTCAGTTTGCCTTCTTTGTCTACATAAAAAATAGATTTCTCATCTAAATGAGAAAGACATAAGGCAGAAGAAAAGTGAATACTGAAAATGTTAAAACAAATAAAGGTTTCAGCAGTAATTTTTTAAAGTAATAAGGACTAGGAGGAAAACAATTTAATATAAAAAATTTGCATGTCTAAAAATACTTAGGTGAATCCCTACAATCCTAAAAAAATCTTTACAAAATGATTCATATGTGAACTAAACAAATCTACCATTTCAAAAAGAAAAGAAACTTTTGGTAAAAGTAAAATCTTCATTAAAAACTTTTTTAAAAATACTGTGATAAAGTACCTTTCTAAAGAAATGGCCAGGTGACTTGTGATTTTATTTTTACCCAAGAAAATCTTATTCTGCTTTACTGACAATGTGCTTTATTTTAAAACCAGAGCAGAACAAAAAGTTCAAAGGAATACTTTCCAAAGTACAAAAAAGAGTTGATGATAAACCAAGCCACAGCTAAAATGACTATCTATATAACCTTCCCAAATCTGTAAATGCTTAAAAAGTATAGTATTATACAATCACAAACAAATATGTACATATTCTCTACTTGAACAGCTTTATAGTTGCCATGAATCATTCTTTAATTTTCTACAAGTATTTAGAAAGCAGTCTAGTTCCTGATTTAAGAGGAAAGAAAAGAAAGGAAAAGCGGAAAAATAAAACACAAAGTGTTTGACAAAAAGAAAGTATCCGATAAGACATGGATAGATGAGTGGGTGCATACATAGGTAGATGGATGCAAAGATGCTCAAGAAGGACAGGTAAATGAATAAATAAGCTGCTTTCCATCCAAGGGGGGCAAAAAAACCCACACACCGTCTTTCTTTCCTCCTTTCACTTAAGTAATACCTGTGGAAGTCCTTAATCTGGAGGTTGTCAATGCACTTCAGGAGAGGATTTATGAATCTCCAGGAACTATGAAGGATGGGGATGCATGGTGATATGGGTACACACATGAATGGGGGGTGTGAGTGTGTATAGATATCCACTCATGCATGTATCTCTGAAGTAAATTAAGAGCTTCTTAAAGGTATCATGACCTAGAAGAAGGTTAAGACCCACTACTGTAAAGTGATCTGCTTGGTTAATTAAATGGTACGGCAATACTAGGTAGTCTTTTCAAAGCTGGGGAGCCATGCTAAGAATTTCAAGCAAACTTAAAGACAGACTCAAACTCAGGTCTCTCATTAACCAGAGCTCTTAGCTACCCTAAAGAGGTAAAGAGAAATTGCATTGTTTTAACGTAAAAAGCATTTTTTTTAATGAAATTAAAATCCTAAATGGGCAAAAAAACTTACTTTTAATGTTCTCAAAACTTACTTTTAATGAGACTGAAGTTAGGACACAAAAGTTCTCAAGTGTCAGCATTCAGTACTTTGTGCAGGGAAAACTCTTCATAGCATGGCCTGAGTTCCCACAACGTGCCTGAAGATAACATGCAGGCACACAGAACGATCTCTCTAATAACTGGAGTACACACACAAAAAGGTCCCCTTCTTCTGATCTCCAGAAACAAATTAACCTACTCTTTTTTAAAAGTCTACTTCATCAGAGTCTTTCACCTGTCACCAAAAGCAGCAAGGCCTGCGTGAAGAGGCTGACTAGGCATTTTGAACAAGCAAAGTTCCCATACACAGACTAGGGAAGCTCTGGCACTCACAGATGGTGCTAGGCATGGGACCTGAATCAAGAGCAGCAGGATACTATCTACCTAGTAGATAACAAAAGCACTGAAAGTCAGCTTAAAAACAACAACAAAAAACAATTAACACAACATCCCTGATTTCATACTTACAAGCATCATCCTTTCACAATAGCCCAGAAGAATTAAGAATTTAAAGATTCACATCTAACTTAACTTCAACCCAGATGAAACAGTTTTTTTTTAAACTGAGACTTCAACAGCTGAATCTTGCCTTTCAATGGCAACAGAACTTTAGAGAAATGATACCATCCCAGGGATCTTTTCGAGCTTTTCACAAACATTTATAATAGTGGCATATAATTTCATAAGTTTCTTTACTGGACAGGTCAGCTCACACTTTGAGAAACGCACACTCAAGAATCAAATTCACAGCAGGAGAAGGGAAACATGGAAAGCATGCTGGACCAGAATCACATCAGAAGGCTTAGGGTCTTAGCTCTAAATCTAGGTGGATGGACATGAGTTCCTGGACAGGAACCACACGTAGACAAAGCAAACATAAGGTAACACATTATACTCGAGTCACTCTACTTCCTGTCTGTCTGGCTTTATCTCATAAATAACAAAGCCCTGTTTGAGGTCCCGATTAGAACATTCTAATTGGAAAAACAAAAAAAGTGAAATTGGAAAATACATAATAAGGTCAGGATATTGGAAATTAATAATAAGATGAGGAAAATGTACTTGATATTTTCACAATTTCTGCAGTATGCCTCCTGAATAAGCTAAATGACATATGTCCGAAAACTACTGCTATTTTATCTAAAAATAATGCACACTAAAATATTATCCTTCCTTTCTTTCCTGGTAGGATAAAAAAGTTTTTAAAGCATATAAATATAAATTTTTAGGGAAAGCTAGATATCGAGTATGCCTTTCAACCTGGTCCAATTTTTTTTTAAATCTGGGTTTATAACAGATCTATAATTCTGAGAGTATCTGTTGCTGCTAGCCTACGGAAAAGATAAGTAATTGAAGATAAAATTTTTGTACTTTACACCAAAACTTGCTAAAATACCAGATACTCCATCCTCAAGCCAAAATCCTTACTTAAGCAAGCCAAATAATATTAATCACTTAGAAAGTAGTGGGATAACTATTTTAAACTCTTCATTTTTAAAAAATAATATTTTCTTTTTTTTTTTTTTTTTTTGCCACGTCTCTGCAGCATGGCATGTGGGATCTTAGTTGCTGGACCAGGGATCAAACCCATGCCCCCTACAATGGAAGCACAGAGTCTGCACCACTGGACCAGCAGAGAAGTCCCTGAACTTTGTTTGAAAGGATCTAAGCAGGGTAACCAAGTATTTTCCTGGATGCTGGATGCACAAAATAAGAACCTTTACCAGCTCATGAATATTTTTATTGTTTTCTCTTTTACTCCAGGAAGTAAACAAACAATAGACACTATTAAATTTAATTACACTGTGCCCTATTTTATGTTGAGGACAAAAAATGCCCCATCTCAGTAAGAGTTACTACACATGTAGCACTCCCATAGTGTAAGGCCAGGATTTATAGTGCCTTTGTTAGATAATAAAATACAGATAAACATGAGAAGAAACACAATTTGTTGCATGGTAACATCCACCACTAATGCACTTTAGACCTTCTCATGATATCACTGGTCAATGGAAAAGGAGAATTTTGTACCCTCATGAGCAAGTCATTTTGCCTACTGGATCTCAGGTTCTCATATAAAGTATTTTACTTATTAATTTTATTAATCTATAAACTCTTTATAGGCAAAAGACCATAGTAACCTAATACCCATCCACGCAGAATAGGTGGCCAGAAAAATAACGTTCAAACTGCAAGAGGACAAAGGTTCTCTCCAGTCTACTTAATCTTCAATCTAAGACTTTAAGTCTGACCCTTGGGTGGGTAAGTCCATAAATGTAGTAGAAGAAATAAGAGTGTGGGAGGTCCATAAAAGTGTGGTAGAATGAATTGAAGACCATAAGAGAAAGAAATGACTTGCACAGTTGAGGATTAGCTGAAGAACTATCTGCTTTTATCTTTTTGTGTTACTAGAAAGTTTTTAGAGGATCCGAAAGACAGAAATTAAGACATGAGCAGATAAATTATATCAGTTAAACTTTAAAATTGTTTTTTGATAAATGTAAGTGGTTCCAAGCTTTGATTACCCTCCTAAAGTGTTGCCTTCATCAGACTTTACCAAAACTAAACCAAAAACTCTAGTTCTAAACTTTGTAGAACAAAGTATAGTTTCTCTTTCAGAAATTTTGCTTTGTTTTTTCTAGTTAAAACCCTCATAGAATGGCTAATCATAATTTTTAATAATCATAGAATCAAAACTTCCTTAATTTCTATTAAAAAACGTTTATGCTCTTTTGGCAACAAAGGAATTAGTACTTAGAAATTCACATTTAGACAATCTCCCTTAAGATATCCAATATGCAGAAAAAAATCTGTAAGCCACAAAATGTCTATCACAGAATTACTTATAACAGCAAAAGTCCAGAAAAAAAAATTATTAAAATAAGAGAACGATTACATAAATTATGGCATACCAATTTGATCTTCTATTTTGAAGCTATTTAATATGATCGACATAAAACCCAAGCGGCAACATGAAAACACTTTGTTTAAAAAAAAAAAAAAAAAAGATAGAAAATAGGCTGGAAGGAAATACATTACCCCCTAAAAAAACAAACAGTTTTAAGCAAACAATGTAAGAATACAAAAACTAAATTTCTCATAACATTTCATAAAGACAGTAGAAAAGTTAAATAAAGATGCATTTTTAACTAAGACAGGACTCAGTTATCTTCCAAGTCTTTTCTTCTCAAGCTTAGATATACATATCACTGAATACTTAAAAAAGAATTTTTCTCACTGTGTAAAAACACAAAGTTACTCAAATTTTTTAAAACCCTGTTTTATACTTGGAATCTTGTCACAGAGTTAAATTCAAAGAATTTGACATTAAATTACATAGTTACTCTCTATTTATGAAAATCAGCCAAAATAGATCTTTTAAAAAACACATCCACTGCTAAAACCGTTTGAAAAAATCCAGAGTGAAAACAAAGAACTGTGACAGACTCAGTATCCTCAGCAATAGGAAGTATAAAAATGACAATCTCAAAAGATGTATATAAAACAATTTTAATTGTGCCACTTATTAAAGATTTTTAAATTGTTTGTTTTCATTTTATTATTTCTTTCTGACCACCTAATCTAAACTAGTTATCAGGACGCTACCACATCACACTTTTTATTATTTGTATAGCACTTATGTTTATCTGATATATTTGACAGAAATATCTATTTATCTACTTGTTTATTATCTATCTGGCCCACTAGGACAGAGACTTTAGAAGTGAGGGAGTATTTTCTGTCTTATTCACCCCCAGTGCTGCCTCATACAGACTTGTAAGCTCTACATACATCACTATAGTTATGCAATACACAACCTGCACAACTGAATATGACCTGCCTATGAATGATTAACTATATACATGTCATAAAGCACCAGGATCTTAACAATGTCATTATCTCTGATGATGCAACACCACTCTCAGCATGTGTGCCAGAAAAAGCTGTTCCTCAAAGTTTTCAACTCCTAAGTTTTCTTTAACATTATTTCACATGAGCATGTATGAATTTGTTCCTTGTTATTCCATGGAATTTATAAAAGCAAAATATTCCTGAGGCAGAAACCAATCCACAAGATTGGTAAACCAATCCTTTACCTATTAAAGGCCAATCGTAATGAGTCATGATAGTATTAAATGTTTTAAAGTATCTCTCAAACAAAAAAACACTCAGTTTCTTAGTACTGGGTAAGTCTCATTATTTTTTTTTTTTAAGATTTATTTATTGATTGATTGATTGATTGCTATGTTGGGTCTTCGTTTCTGTGCTAGGGCTTTTTCCAGTTGTGGCAAGCGGGGGCCACTCTTCATCACGGTGCGCGGGCCTCTCACTATCGCGGCCTCTCCTGTTGCGGAGCAAAGGCTCCAGAAGCGCAGGCTCAGTAGTTGTGGCACACGGGCCTAGTCGCTCCGCGGCATGTGGGATCCTCCCAGACCAGGGCGCGAACCCGTGTTCCCTGCATTAGCAGGCAGACTCTCAACCACTGCGCCACCAGGGAAGCCCAGTCTCATTATTTTTAAAGTGACTTCCTAGTCGTTTCAAAGAATACTGTTTATATATAAATACACACACACACACACAATCAAATCCATTAGAATTTTAAGCATAGAAAGGGATTTTAAACAATAAAGTTATACAACTACTTACAGAACTAATTAGAATAAGACGTTTTAGTTTAGTATTTTATTCAGGAGTCCCATACTCACTCTTTCCAAACATGGTTCTTTTTATAATAATGTCTGGAAATCCTCTAGAAAACAAAAACTCAAATTTTAATCAAAAGTAAAAGCTAGAACTATCTCCTGGGAAGTCTAATTCAAGGTAAACAACCTCTCCTTTACTAGACTGTCCTATTCACATAAAACTGTGTGGCTAGAAGAAATGATGATGGAATATAAAACCTTTGTCTTCTAGGTTGTTGTTTACAATCTGGATGAAGCTGATAGTCAACAGAAAGCATACAAAGGTCAATGTGAAAAGAATGTGTAGGCTTGGTCATTCATCTTCCTAGAAGACAGATGCTGACCAGTAAGGCGATCAGCTACTGAATAATAACTTTCTCATCCTCAAACACACACACACACACACACACACACACACACACACACACACACACTCATAAAATAGAAATTACAACCCTTATTCCCCACTTGGAAAATATGAACTACATTCAACAATTTTTTAATTTGTCCACTATGTGCTAGGCAACAATAGGATAAAATATGACTAGGAAACACTATATGCCCCCAGAGGAGCTTCGCACTCTTATGAGGACATTATTCGGCAACAAAGAAGCAATGGACACATTATCAAATCAAGGTGGGGTCCAGCAGTTAGAAACAGCCTTGCTATACCTAGACCCGGGGCTGACTCATCTCAAACCATGCTGTCCTGCACCCCCGTATCTACTCTTCTTCCGGAACTGCTTCCCCCTGGTGCTTATCTCCTTGCCTAGCTATTGCATCTGCATACTCCACGGCTAATCCTCTCATCTCTAGTTTTCAGAAGTGATTCTTCCCAATCACCCCTTCCAATCTCCACTCTATCACCCCAGGGTCCCCATCTCAGGCACTCTTTCTGACTCACCTATTCTCATACCTCCTCAAAACTGCACTCCCAGACTTGACCACCTGTGGAGAGCAAACCTGTGCCTGCATATTATGTCAGAGAACGACAAGTACACAGCTACCTAGAACACAAGGCAGGGTGAAAATGCATAAGAGCTCTGCAGGTACTGTCGTCTGAGCTAGTTATCTCAGGAACGTCTAAAGGTATATAGTTTAGTGTTCACTGCAGAGTAGAGATTCCCTTCTGGGAGCCACCTACCATGTTCCACAAATCAGTCCCAAGATAATCTTATTGCATTTTATCTACCGGAAGTTTTATCAGAAACTATTTCAAGTTTTTGCCTTTTCAAAATTGGTTTCAATCACTGGAAGTAGCTTTAGAGACATACATTTGAGAACTTCATCATTTGCAGTTGACTGATTTTCTAGACCTTCCAAATACTGGATTTTACCCCTTTAATGGCCCTCTGCTCCCAATATAAACTTTCATCAATGCCAGGATATTGGACGAACTAACCCTGAAACCAGCCATCAGATTAAGGATGGCTACAAGGTACATCTCTAATCTACAGTAGTGGCCTGTGCTAAGGAGAAGGCCCAGGTGTTCCTTGCAATGTATGTGTAGCTACCTCAAAAAATTGCCAGCTACCAACCAAAAAAATCTAGTACAAATAAAGTAGGACTGGATGCATCTAATGAAGCACATAACACTGCAATGCTGGATGTAAATACTAACAAAATTTTCTAAAGTTATATGCGAGGAGGTCCTTTGTAAATCATAGGAGGAAAAGTGTTTTTAACCTTAAGTTTTCCCATATAATTAACCTCTGCTACCCAAGCAAATCCTTTGAACTGAAAAGCCAAACTGAGCTGGCTTGGTCCTAGTTATAATTACCATTTAAATAAAACAGAACAAAAGCCTCTATGTTGACAAGAACATCAAAGCGGAACACAACCATCTAGAATGTCTCAATTGCACATATGCTTTGGAAGTACTGAGGGTTTTTCACTTCACTTTTCTTTCCAGAACATCCAACAAAACTTTTAAATCACTTAGTGAAAATATATACATGTAATAGCATAGATTTTTTTTAAGATGGAGATCTGAAGATTATCTCATTCAATCCCCTTTTAAAAGTGAGAAAATGAAACCTAGAAAGTGCGAGTCACACAAGACCACACAATATATTAAACAAAAATTTTCCTCTGTTAACTATTTATACCTATGCCCCATAACATAGCCCATTTTTCAAATACAATAGAGTAAGCTATTTTGTGAATCTATCCAAGTACCAGGCTACCTTCAAAACAGTATTATGACCACGGTCACCAGAGGAGGAAACCTGAGTGGGCTGGTAAAGGACACAGAGGACACAATCATGGAGAGCTTAATGGTGTGAACTTAATTCCCAGGAAACCTGGTAAACCTTACTTCCCAGGAAACCTGAGCACGTAGAGCTCAAACATGTATCAAGGCTCCTCTGAACAGTTCTCAGTATGAGGACATCTTAGTGTACTGTTTTACATTCCTTCCCAGTCCAAGCTTCACACAACAGAATTCTCAAAATATCTAGGTGGGACTTCACAATCTACTTTTTCAAATGTTCTGACACAACACTGAAAAGGCTGAAATTATTAAGGTCTCAAAAGCTATTGGGCTGGCCAGAAAGTGCCTTTGGATTTTAAGTAAAAATAAAAGACACATTTTTCCTTTTCACCAAGAACTTTATTGAACAACGTATTCACCCTTTTGTTCCACTACCCTCTGCCATTTTTTGGCAACTTCAGAATTCCATCTTCCCAAAACTTTTTACCTTTTTGAGCAAAGAACTGTTCCAGGTGCCTTTTACAGTCTTCCGGGGAATTGAAATTTTTTCCATTAAGAGAATTTTGCAAAGACCGAAATAAATGGAAATCCAAAGGTGCAATGTCTGGTGAATACGGCAGATGAATCAGAACTTCCCAGCCAAGCTGTAACAGGTTTTGCCTGGTCATCAAAGAAACACGTGGTCTTGCGCTATCCTGATGGAAGACTATGCGTTTTCTGTTGATGAATTCTGGTCGTTTTTCATCAAGTGTTGCTTTCAGTTGGTCTAACTGGGAGCAGTACTTGTTGGAATTAATTGTTTGGTTTTCCAGAAGGAGCTCATAATAGAGGACTCCCTTCCAATCCCACCATATACACAACATCACCTTCTTTGGATGAAGACCGGCCTCTGGTGTGGTTGGTGGTGGTTCATTTTGCTTGTCCCACGATCTCTTCCGTTACACATTGTTGTACAGTATCCACTTTTCATCACCGTCACAATTTGTTTTAAAAACAGAACGTTTTCATTACGTTTCAGTAGAGAATCCCATGCGGAAATATGGTCAAGAAGGTTTTTTTCGCTTAACTTATGTGGAACGCAAACATCAAAGTGATTCACAAAACCAAGCTGGTGCAAATGATTTTCAACGCTTGATTTTGGTACTTTGAGTATGTCGGCTATCTCCAGCGTGGTAAACGTAGATTGTTCTCAATTAATGTCTTGATTTGATCGCTGTCAACTTCAACTGGTCTACCCGACCACGGAGCATCATGCAGTGAGAAATCTCTAGCACGAAACTTCACAAACCACTTTTGACATGTTCGATCAGTCACAGCACCTTCTCCATACACTGCACAAATCTTTTTCTGAATTTTGGTTGCGTTTTTACCTTTCTTGAAATAATAAAGCATATGCCGAAAATGTTGTTTTCCTTCCATCTTCAACATTAAAATGGCTACACGAAAATTCACCCATTTTGATAAGTCTTTTTTTAAATGCACAGCTGTCACAATAGAATCTAACAAAATTGTTTTGAAGAGTTAAAGACAACTAAGTGCTACTGGAGCCATCTTATGGAAAAACCCGAATGAACCTTTTGGGCAGCCCAATATTATATTTAATTCAAATATGTTAGCTACTACCAATTTTCCCTCTATTTTTATTTTTTACTTTTCTCCCTCTATTTTTAAATGTGTGGATCACTGTAAACATTCTAAACTTATTTTCAATTTTTTCTACACAGGCACAATGGAAAGAAGTGGGGGGGTTAGAAGGTGAGTAATTTGATTTTCTGATTATAAAGGGAGGAAATTTTTAAATGCATTATAGACGTGAAAATTTAAGTGTAAAGAATATTGTGTGTGCATCTTGACAGTATCCAACTTTGAAAGATAAAAAAATGTTTAAATAGCCTTTTAAATTACTTCTTTGTAAATATTAAAGGTATAGCCTTAATTTCTATGAAAGTAATTCTTAAATGCAGCCTTTTTATAAAAAAAAAAAAAGTTGCCTCATCACTTGGGAGAAGTTTAAGTTTGTTATTTAATTTTCTGTTTCCCTACTATCTGACTCGAATTTGTTTTTTTCCATTAATTATAAGGTCCTTTCTCTTATGTTTTAAAATAATCTGCATATTCATATATCTGTTAATACACACACACATTTTTTTTATTGTAGCTCAGCTAATGCGTTGGCAAACATGTGTATGTACACTCACACACACACACACACACACACACACACTAGTTTAAAGCACTTTAGGCTTCAGAGGAGCAACACCATACAAGGCCATGGCAAATAAAAAGAAGCACAAATTTGAAGACTAAGAATAATGAAACTTTAAAGTACAAATAGAGGACAGGAGTTCAAGCACGCTCAAGATATTATGAGCATTTTCAAATAGTTTTAGAGCTCAAATTAGATGATCCTTTTTGTGGAGCGCTGAAAGAGTAGAGGTTGGAAAACAGAATTAATTGAAGAAAAGGGAGCAACAAGAAAACAAAGTAGGAAAGAAAGGAGGAGGAAATGCAAACTGATTTAGTATTAAAGGAAGAAATGCTATCAAACAGACCAATTGCATAAAGGCCACAAATTAATAGAGCTTAATTAGTGACTGAAACACCGTATTGCCAAAACAAAATGCCTGAATGCTACTTAATCAAGAAAGAAATCCTACATTTTCTCTGGACATATCACTAGTAGCATAAGAAATCAGTAAATACTTTTTTAAAAGGAAGGCTTAAGCAGACAGTAAGAGAAAATATATAGGTCACAGGAAATATAAAACTAATAGTGTCTTTCCACACAGACTTAAAACAATTCTAGTCACTAACGGGCAGCGGGTCTGAGGAAGGAAGATACTTCTAGGAGATACTACATTCTTACATTAGTCACAGGGCAGGGATCCATATCATTTTGTTCACTGACCTATCCCAAGTACCTAGAGCAGTGCCTGACACATAGCAGGTACTCAAAAATAATGAAGGAAGGGACTATTACTTTGCCTGAGGCTCTATCTGTACCAAATCCCCCATCTGGGGAAGCACTTACTAAACCACATGCTGCTCCAATTCTGATTATTTAATTTGCATTTGACTTTTCTCACCCTATTGTCATTATCATGGGTAACAGTCTGTTGCTACAACAATTGGAAGTGATATCTGTACGGATCAGCACAATACTTCTGTTCTTGGCTGATTTCATTTTATGGCCATAAAAACTCAAAGCATCTAATCCTTTAGCTTGTTTCCTTTATGCCTTCTCCCCACCTTTACAATAGATCTACTCCTCTGAATTTTCCCTGATCAACACAGTCCCTCAACGACCTCCATAAAAGCCCATTAGTAAAAAAACAAAAACAAAAACAAAAACAAGAAAGGTAATTAGGATGAGATTAAATCATTAGGGTGGACCCGAATCCAACTTGACTGGTCTCCTTATAAGAAGAGGAAATTTGGAAGGATTCTTCTGCGCAGAGGAGACACCAGGTAAAGACACAAAGAGAAGTCAGCCATCTACAAGGCAAGGAGAGAGGCCTCAAAAGAAACCAACATTGCCAACACTTAGATCTCAACTTCTAGCCTCTAGAACTGTGAGAAAATAATTTCTGTTGTTTAAGATCAAAAAAAAATTTCATTAGTAATAGATTCATAGACACATTTGTGCATCTATTTAACATATATAAATAGATGTTATGACATGTATTACTGTAAAAGTATTCAAATTAAGTTGTACCTTTATTTGATGTCAACTCCTGCCTTAAACTGATAAAGTACATATAGAGGTGAATGCTACCTACAGGACATGATGAAACAAAGATGACTCTTACTATTAATATAGACTCAACTCTCTGCCCTTGAGTCAGTGAGGGACAAGAAAAAAAGACTGGAGGGGAGCTGCCACTAGTGCACAGGATGATTTTGAGCAGTGCAGGTATTAACTGATTGGCTACCTCCTACCAGCGTCTCAAGCTAACCCCAAATCACTCTCACACAGTAAAGCCCAATCATTCCTGTTCTTTTAAGTTACGGAAAGAAAAAGCTCCCTAAAATAACATGCATTTGTAAGTGATTAATATACAGTAGGCACTCAAATATTTACTAAATAAATTAATGAATCAATGAGTACTTCCCTGTGGCTTGGGAAGTTCAGCCCAAATTAAATGCCAAACTTTTAAATGTAAAGTGTTATGTCTCAAAAATGTATATTACCAATTGATAAATATATTAACAGATAGATGTGTCTGGATACTCAATAAGAACTTTATGCATTCATATACTCAACACAAAGACAATTTTATAACAATAAATTGAAACAGTTTTGATTTGAAGTAATTCTCAAGTGACAATTTATGCTCAGTCATATAGCTACCAGAAAATGAAATACCTGTTTCCAAAACCAATGAGTCAAAAACAGTAAGAAAACTTTAATTTACTCTCAATTTTGAAGTAATACATATTTTGTTATAATAATTTTCATTCTGCTCTCCAAGTACATTTAATTTTCCATTTTTCCATATTTAAGAAGATCACATAAAATATGGGAAACATTTTATTCTCAATTCACTAAAATATTAAAGGTATTATGTACAACACTCATTTTCAGATATAGCTAAGTTCATTAAGAATCTGTTGTTTATATCTTTTCTAAGAAACATTTCTAGAAACTATTGCTAGAATTTTTTAATTTGTACAGTTTCATTATTAAGAATTAATTCTTGGGGCAAAATATGATTTTAATTAGCTGGGCTTTAACAGGTATGTGATCAGTAAGTATGTGTCAATTCTTAATTTACAAGTTTTAAAAAAATTTTTTCTCTACCCCAAAATACAATCTGGGCTACATTCAACCTACTGACCCAAAGATATGAGAAATTCAAAATTAGTAACATTCTAGAGTTAGGCTTCTGGGCTTTCACTGCCGTAGCCCAGTTTCAATCCCTGGTCAGGGAACTGAGATCCCTCAAGCCATGCAGCGCGGCCAAGAAGAAAAAAAAAGAAAATTAGTAACGTTTCAATACAGCTAGATGGAGTAGTGAGTGATGGAAGAAGAAGCCGTAAGGTACTGATCTTTCTAGCATGGTCTGAACGCAATCCTTCCTATGAAGTTAAAGGTCAGTAAAAGGCCTGTTGGGAAACCTTCCAAACACTAAGATTTGTCAGAAAATGTGATAGAGGTTAAAAGATGAAAAAAAAAGTATTAGTGGGTATCCTATCGGTGTACCCATCTAGGTTATCCAATTGTAGCAGGGCTTTTAAGCCTTTCACTGTCTTTCGGCTACTTCACCACTCTTTAAGTTGTAAAATACATATTAATAAAAATGACTTTTTTCCATAGAAATGTAAATAAATTGTGTCCAGTGGGGGAGAAAAAATAATTGACGATCATGATCCACAGGATCATTGTCCTGTGGATACTGACGAGTTTGGCAGTACATTCATTTCAACATCCCTGATTGCCTGTGTATGTGTGCGCTTTTAACTCTCCTGTGAACGAGTTGTATTATCTTACCGGTTCCCTCATTATTAATGAGCTAAACAAAATCTTTGACACATTCATTTTATGTTTGAATAGGACTCATGATTCTTTTTAAAAGTAAACTTTAACAGAGTCTGTAAGTAAACATATGACTTCTGAAATGACATTCACTTTCCATGAACACACCTTCTTAAAATTTCCTCTAGATCATAAGTCATCTCATTTAAATTACTCAAGCTAAAATAACATAGTATGCTTCAGTGAACCCGAAACACCAGCATTATATGACGTACCTTTATTATGTACCACCAAGAAAGAAAAAAAGCAACCAACTATGACACAACGCTTTCTTATCATTTAATACTTGTTTGTTTTTTAAAACTCTGTCAAATATTCCACTGCTCTGCTTCCATGCCTTTATATATGTACAATTTATCTTTCCAAGGCCAAATCTTGGATTTGGAAATTATGGTGGTACCTAAAATACACATAATTCAATTAAAGCATTGACACTATAACCACATTCACACATGCACAGACAATGATAAGTTCATCAAAACCACCAGATAGCCAACAAGGAACTTAAGAAGCTATCAATTTAAAGATGTGTCCTAATTTCAGATATACTGAAATATGAACAAAAATGTGCATTTCAGAAACCAGAAAAAAAACTTATAAATGTAGAAATATTTAGCACAATTATAAATGACAAATAGCTTACAATCAGAAACCCTAACACTATATGGTCATCATTTGCTTAAATATTAGTGCTAGTATAGTCCATAAAGATTGCCAGCAATGTATGAATCTTAAAATTGAGACCCAAAATCTCAGTGAAGCCAAATAATCCTTTAGAGGTAAAAATAAAAGATGAGGTCCTTGATTGAAGCACAATTATTCAATCTCCTGCTGACTCAAAGAGTAGTAATAGTGCTTTGGTCTCTAGTAGAAGAACAAGAAAGATGTTACAGCATAAAAGGGATGGTTTAAAATAAAACAATGAAAAAAAAAAAAAAGAGTTACCCCCATCCTTCCTAAGCAAATAATCTTCCTCCTCCTTTTTGATATACTGCTGACACTCATTTCCTATCTTCAATCTAGTATTAACAGTTTGTAAAACTGCTTTATTTAACAATCTCCATCAACACACAGCTACAACTGGTTGTAATCTCCTTGAGGATAAAAGGAGACAAAGTCCTGTCTTGAAGAGTCAGGTTTATAACTTGGAAAAAGTACCTATTATTCTAAATACTTATCAATGATATCAATCAGATTTCCTGGTAAATTTCACTTAATTTTCGGCCTTTCATAATATGTTACAAAAGTTTTAATTGTCTCCTTTATTACTGGGGTCTGCAGTACTGCCTGGAACGTAGCAGTAGTCGTGAATATTGGTAAACTTAACCTTGATTCTTTCTCACAATAGCTTGATTTTCACAGTTAATCTATGAAGTAAGTATGGCAACAATCATGACTCCCATCCCATACATGAAGAAACTTTACAGAGTTTAGGACTTTGCCCAAAGTCACACCATTAGTAAGTGGCACCATCAAAACTGAATCCCAGGCCCTCTGACTCTGAGTCCTGAACGTTTCTTACTATCACAGACTCCATGTCCCCTGCCTAGGAGCTGTCCTTCCCTCTCTTCCCTTCCTTTAGATAACAAATGGTACTGCCCTAGGGATATGGCTTGCTCAGTTACTGACTGAAACCACATCAGTGAGTTCATCATTATTC